>NW_026082987.1:0-190372 GCF_020184175.1 Aphis gossypii
GGGATTGTTATCAAATAAATTTTTCTATTTCCAGAATCAAATATATCGTTTACTGTAATAAAAAAGTTTGCAGTGTTGATTGCCGTTGAAGATTTTAACTGACCCGTAGCTACACAAGTTTTAATTGTAGCTGCTACTGATCTACTCAACAATTGTATAGCCAACTTACATGACATTTTTTGAAATGCATTTGGCGCGAGATGAACTGGCGTGATTTTTATCATGGACCGTACTTTTGAATTTGTATCAATTTCATATGTTTTTATTCACGTCATTTAATGAAATAATTTCTTCTTCATACTTAAAGTTACCACTTAGAAGGTTGTTTCTGACGCTTTTAATTAGGTGTGGCAAAATTGTGGTAAACGGTTCATTTTCAGAGCCACCTAAAAGTGAAAACATTCGCCTATTTTGAGTACCCTGGTCACAAATAATAGAAGATGGTAAATATCCAAGTTCTAATATTTTCTGTACACATTCTTTAATAATTAATACCAAACTGCCACCTTTTACTCCACTGCCTGTGAAATAGTAGCTTAATGGAATTTTCCAGTTTATATATAATTTACAAATCATAACAACAAGAGCATGTGATCCAGGTTTGCTTGTTTTTCCTAATGACCCAAGATCTTCAAAACCTTCAACTTCGTCTAATGTTTTATTATATTCGATAAGTTTTTTTATAGCCATCTCGTCCAATAAAATCACGCATTTTTGTAATAACGCAAAAATAAAGAAACTAAAAATAAGAATATTAGTTAAGGTAAAAATATTAATATGTGATTAATATTTTCATTTTTATGAAAGTAATTGTTTTGATTTAAGCGAAGTAGTTTAAATAAATTGTATCGGCAATCACAAGGGACACAAGCCTTGAATGATTGCTTCAAATATATTTGTAAGTTATTAGAAATTTATCGATTATTTTAGCCTATGTTTTATCATTCTAAATTTGCGGAATCACCTTCCTCCTGATGGTCGGAGGGTTCTCGAGGTCGAGCTTCGAGAGCGATCAAGTAAACTCTATAATACTATTGTTGTTTAAATATGGATGTTCATGCACCTTACCTTGTCCGCAGCTGTCTATGGTTGCAGTCGACGTAACAAGGATAGAATTTATTAAATTTTTTAGCACTCAAAAAAAAGAAATAACTAAACACTTTAACAAATTTCGTTATAGAAAAAAGAAACAGTAAAGTTGTCGTAGGCAATGTCCTTTGAGTGGTTGTGAGTAAGTCTGCTGTGCTCCTGCACTTGTCTGTCTGGGTGGTGCTCGTGCACTTATATATTTTGGATGTGCTCATGCACTACTCGCTATGGAGGGTGCTCATGCACTGATGAGAGGAGACGATTTAGGCCAGGTCCACCAGAGTCATCGGCGGCCCGATCAAAGGTGTCGGTGTCCCCAAAGAAAATTGTCTTTTTCCCTGGTGAAAGCGACCCTGACCGGACCATCCCCCGTCTCCGGCGGCACATGAAAGAAGTTGCATGTGTTGCGCTGTACCGTTATAATCCCGTACAGTGTCCTGTACGAGACTAGATAATAGGAATCGTTCCAATCACCAGTGACTTGATTTATTGGGGTTATTTTAGATATTATTACATGCGTGCGACAACTCGACCGTTATATATTTTATTAAATGAAAATAACGACTTTACAAAAATCATGATATGTAGAATCGAGCATATCATTACATTTTCTTTCTTTAAATGACATAAGATCAGCATTAAGTTTTAATTGTTCCATGTATTTAAGAGAGAATCCAGTCGAGTATGAAATTGAATTTAACCAGCGGCGTACAGTACTCTCCCCTGGTAAAACTATTTTGTTTCTACGCATATGCTTATAAGTAGATGGTGATTTATAATACAATGACATAGATATATTTTTTTGCTCTAGTCCACAGCTTACGATTTTTGTGCAATACTTGCATTGTAACAAAGCTTTCGAAGATGTCGAAGAATAGGAAAATTTGTCCAACATTTGTTTCATTTGAATTTTTTTTATATTTTTTATTTTTATTTTTCAAATAACGTATTACTGATCTTTTTCTTTTTAACAATCTTTGTAAATTAATATTTCTTGCTAGAAGTTGTTTATTTATCATTTGCATTTTTCTAGGACTTTCTGGTGTGTTTTATATGATTTTGATTTATTTTTCTGTGGACTTGGTAAATCGATTAACCTTGAAACCCAAGATTTTGTGCCTGGGGATGACAAAGGGCTACCAAACATCCCATGGAAAGATTCGGATTTTTATCATTATTTGTTACATATTGTTTCACAGGTGTTAAAACTTAAAATTTATTCGGAGAAGGTGACCAACCAGGTCTTTTTGAAATTTTTTTATCGCCTATATACAACAATATTAAATATATATATATTAAATGGTGGAATAAATAATAAGCTGATAGAATCGATAAATGAACGATCCCAAATGTTTCCAAGGATTAGTATAAAAAAAAACGCTTACAATATTATAACATTATTATTACAACAATTATTTTCCTAGCAATTAAATTCCCTTAAAATTTAAAATTTAAATTGTTATTATGCTAAATTTCAAAAAGTGTGCCTATAAAAATTATTAAAAATAATGCTGTTGTCATTATTTTTTATAAATTTTTTAAATGAAATAAAATAGTGAAAATATTTTCACTCTTTTTGAGTTATTTTTAGGTATTTGAAATTAATTTTTGTTAACTGAGTCAAAATACTTGAAAATACCTTTACACAGTGGCTCATAATTTATTTTTATAGTGATTCAAAAACTATAAAAATACATACGCACAACTTTTTTTATTAGCTTTTGAAGTTCAAACATTCATAAAAAATTCGTCAAAATCATGAATTTTTATAAATTATTTTGTTAAAATTTATAAAAATATTTGTGTAAGTAGCTAAGAGTTTAAAATGTAACACAAGATTCTTCATATGTTTGACTTACAGTTATTATAAAAGAACTTGAATGCAGACCAATTAAAAAAAATATGTATCCTTAGTTTAAATGTTTACAGTATCCAAAATTTACTCGTAAAATAACAATTTACTATCAAATAATTTTAGATTTTTGTTATAGTTATAAATTATTATTAGTCCTAGAAACTTGATACATAATCCAATATTATTTTAAAAACTTAAAATAATGATTTAAGTTTAAAATTACATTATAAAGTATGTGTAGTTATTAGTAGATAATCTAATTACCAGAGTAAATTTCAAGTTGAGTGTCTCCAACCGTCATGTCTGAGAATAATTTTCTTTTTAGTTTTACCGGCGTTTGTATTATTTCAGGTACTATAATATCATCATGAATTGGTGATTCTAAAAACGTATTTATATTATGGCAATATATATACATAATCAATATTTTTAAAAATCTAACATATTAAATTAAATTTCCTTACGATTATTCTTTTTTTTATTGGTATATGGATTTTTTTTTTGGATAGCATTTGGAATTAATGTTAAACGTTTGGCCGATGGGTTCATAAACATATGTTTTTCAAAATGATCTCCACAAATCAAACTTTCTTCAACGATGTTGGGCTTAAAAAAGCCAAATCAATGTTTCCTAGAGTAAAATGAAACAGTTAAAAAGTATTTTTTTCCATTTAGCCCCCCCCCCCACCTTATTTCATTTCATGTTTATTTCTAATAGATCTGCGTCAGTTATAATACCTATATTTTAAGCAATAACTGAAATTAACTGCATTATATAGTATATACTTGCCGGAATTTTCTATCCAAGTTTTTGATGAGTTTTCGTCATTTGGAAAATGATGAAAACTCAATTTTTTAAAGTGCCTACGACTTTTTTTTAAATCAAAATAGTCACATTTGCCACCAGACATTTTATTTCTTATAAAGTATCACAAGTATCACAATAAAATATACATCAACAACACGACTGATCAAATTTAATGGTCGAATGTACACTGTATTGTTGTAGTACACACATACAGACATACAGTTTATAAATCCAAAATAAATAGTTATTCTATTTATACCCAAATTGTTTATTGGGTTTAAATAGAATATAATACGATATGATACTTATAATCAATAACAGAGCTAAAACATAAAAATGCACGAATAAAAACAGACAAATAAAACATATTTTGTCTCTCACAATTAATATGAAATTAAAGTACACACATATATCTATGAATGATAATAATATATTAATATATTATAATACCTAATTCTTAAATTATTTTTCAACCGGCAACCGAGCAATTTTAATGTGTTAACAAATATGTTAATTACTTATTTATTTAAATAGTTAACAATTATTTTAAACAAAATGTTATTATTGACTATTAAGAAGGTATTAAATTCACAACTTTTTGGTGGTAAGTGAATTATACACCACTACACCAGTTCCTATAAAAGATTTATTGTTTTTTTCCTGTGACGTACAAAGGATTAATATCAGCCTCCAATATTAAAAAAAAATAAGTGAGTACCGCTCTGCTGTACATTAGGTGCCGTATGGATCATTATTATATATTATAGGAGTGTTAAATTTGAATCCAATGATAGTTATCATTGTATACGAAAAACGATTCTGAACGAAGATGATTTGTCAGCCTAGGATATAATTTCTAGTGGTGGTGAAAAAAGGTGGTTTATGTTTTAATGGCCTGAATACAACAAAATTTAAGTTCTTTTATAATAATTGTAAGCTAAACTTATAAAAAACCTTGTATTAAATTTTCAACTGTTAGCTACTTATACAAAAATTTTTACGAAATATACCTACGAAATAATTTGCAAATATTCATGGTTTTGACGAATATTTGTCAATATTTGAACTTCAAATGCTAATAAAAAAAAATTGTGCCTATGTATTCTTATAATTTTTTAATCACTATAATAATAACTTATGAGGAACTTTGTATTAAATTTTCAAGTATTTTGATACGGCCAAAAAAATTTTATCAACACTTCAAAAATATTTTTTCAGAAAAATTGAAAATTTCAGTTGTCTATAAATAGCTCAAAAAAAGTCAAACTATTTTGAAATTTAAATCACGTAAAGAAAACGCGAATCTTAATAACTGGTAAAATTTTCAAGTATCTACGACTTATACTTTTTGAATAATAACAAATATCAAAAATCGTTTGAGGCTAAACTGTTATTTAACGCGGTTTTTGTAAAAATTTAAATTTCAAACACTCATAAAAATTTTTTGTCTGAATCCGGTAGAGTTTTTTTTACAGATATTTGAAGAAAAATGTATGGAGAACCTTGTACCAAATTTTCAAAACTTAGTTATAAAAGAAAAAATTTTTATGATTTTTCAACTTCAAAATTACTTGCAAATTTTCGTGTTTTCAACAGATTTCGTAAAAATTTGAACTAAAAACGCTTATAAAAAAAAATTGTGACTAACGATTTTTAATTTTTTTTAGCTACATTAAAAACAACTCATAAGGAACTTTGTATTAAATTTTCAAAACTTTTTGGTCATCCAAAAATTTTTTATCGACACTTTAAAAAAAATTTCTCAAAAAAATCGAAAATTTCAGTGGTCTATAAATAACTCAAAAAAAGTCAAAATTTTTTGAAAATTTAACTATATACGGATACCACTGACATTAACATTTGGTGAAAATTTCAAGTATTTTCAGTGATTAGTTTTTGAATTACAACCATAAAAAAAAATCGATTTGGTCGAAAACTGGTTTTGCGAAAAAATTGCCGTTTTTTCCGTCATTTTTTTTTTGTTTTTCTCGATTTTTTTGAAAACTGTTGGAAAATGTTAACTTTTTACCTCTATAATGCACCAAGGATATTCACTTTTACATCGGAAACCACCCCCATTGTTTGAAATTGGAGCATTATTTCGACTAGTTATGCTGTACACAGACACAAAAACAAAAAAAAAAACACACACCATTGTAAAATCAATACATTCATCACTTCGTTCAGAATCTAAAATAATATACGAAAATGAAGAATTAATAATATTAATATATTATTCATTTTAATAAGACAAATGCTTGCAAAAAAAGCCGCTCAATGCGTAATCACGATCGCGATAATCACAAACAGACGTATAATGGTCATAGGCTCGGGCCACACGATGCGTTTTTTCCGCACGGAAAATATGAATGCGGATATTCCGCAACAGCCGTGTTTGACCACACGATGCGGAATTACCGGATGCGACATTTATTTATATGAAAATATTTTAAATTTAAATACTAATATTGTACTTTAAGTATACCTGATCATTGCCTGCTATAGGTACATAGCACAGTTTAAGTTCTGTTTGCGACCAGTACAGTCGATTTTTTTTTCATTATGAGTGACTACGACTTTTTAAGTATTATTTGTGTCACGGAAGCAGCCGGTGAACTAGATGATTCTACTTCACACGCTGTTAAAACCACAAGAAAGTATTGGGTACATCCACTCAATCAAAAAAGAGATAAAGAGGATTTGCTTAAAAACTTCTATAGTTCAATTCGAAAATATCCTAAAAAATTTTTTGAATATTACCGAATGTCAGTAACTTTTTTTGATGAGTTGTTAGAAACTATGCGTCCTCATTTAACAAAACAGCATACCAACATGAGGAATCCTATTTGCGTTGAGCAAAGACTTACAATTACTATAAGGTAAGAAAAATTTTAAAAAATTATCATATTAAGATATGATGTATCCAAGTTAGAGTCCGAAGAGAAGAGTCGGTGTCTTAAAAACAGACTAAATGAACAGTTGAGAACCATTCATTTTGATAGTATAGGGTCAATTGACGAAAGATGGGAAAAAATGAGAGACTCAATAAAAAAAATAAAGAAGCCATGGTTTAATGAAATATTCCAGAAAGCACTAGTTCAAAGAAAGAGTCTAAGGACCATATGGCTTGGTGATCCTACAAATAAAGACAAAGAAGAACAGAATAAACGATACCAAAAAGAAACACATAACACATTAAGAAGAGAAAAACGGTTGTACCACCTAAAATTGTTAGAAGAAGTGGAAAAAAATTTTAGAATAAATAATATACGACAACTATATCAGAAGATAAACACGACAAGAGGGGGATATAAGAAACGAGAGAGGTTTCTAAGAGAAGATGATGGGACGCTAGTGACTGAACAAGGGAAGCTTCTGGAGAAGTGGTCTGGATATTTTGAGAAACTCCTTAATTGTGATGACCCAGTGGAAGAATTTCCAAAATTAAACATAACTACAAACGATAGCGTTTATCCAACACCTTCTAAACAAGAAAATTGCTGTACAAATCAAAAGGCTAAAAAATCATAAATCCCCGGGAGAAGATGGTATTCAAGCAGAAATTCTGAAGAGGATAGATGAAGAAGCGATTTCTAGAATTCACGAAGTAATAGAACTGATTTGGGAAAATGAAAGACTCCCGTAGGATTGGAACACTTCGTTAATATGTCCAATACATAAGAAGAATGACCCTCAAGACTGTAAAAATTATAGAGGTATAGCTCTAATAAATGTAGCCTATAAGATTCTGGCGTATTGTATTCTCGATAGGATAAAACCTCTATCAGAAGGTATTCTGGGAGAATACCAGGGGGTTTTTAGACTTAACAGATCTACAAGAGATCAGATTTTCTGTATTCGCCAAATTGCACAAAAGTCATGGAAATATAACAATGAATTATACATTCTATTTATCGATTTTGAGAAAGCATATGACTCCATCCATAGACCATAGAAGAATTTAACTTCCCAATAAAACTAGTAAACTTGATAAAGGCTAGTCTTGAAAACACTTTGATAAAAATTAAAATTGCGAATGCAGTATCAGCGACAGTTAGAGTATCTACGGGCTTAAGACAAGGAGACACTCTTTCTCCTGTCCTCTTTAATCTAGTGCTTGAAAAAATTATCAGAGAGCTAAATACTATTGACGGGGTTGCGATGGGTAACACGACAATAGGTTTACTAGCATATGCCGATGACTTAGCCCTTTTGGGGAATAATTTAGATACTGTAAAACAGAATTGTAGAAAACTAATAAATGTAGCAGGCAAATTTGGTCTAAAGATCAATGACAGAAGAAAGGAGTATGTCATAATTGGAAGAAGAAGTAGAGAATACCGACAAGGAGAGTTTATGGAAATAGATCAACATAAGTTTAAGAGAACGTCACATTTTAAATACCTAGGATCTATAATAACACAAGATAGTGACCTTAAGATGGAGATGGACACTAGGATTCTAAAGGGAAATAGGTGCTATTTTGGCCTAGGAAGTATGTTTAGCTCAAAAATCTTGTCGACAAAATTAAAAATACAATTATACATGACCCTGATAAGACCAGTAGTGTTATATGGCTCTGAGACATGGACACTGAGAAAGGTAGAAGAAACAAGACTTGCGGTGTTTGAACGAAAAATTCTAAGAAGAATCTATGGACCATGTATCGATTCTGACACTGGAGAATGGAGGATATGTCACAATGATGAACTGAAGAACTTATTTCAAAAACCAGATATTATATCCGAAATTAATAGGAGAAGATTAATGTAGGCTGGACATGCCTGGAGAAAAGAGGGCTCTTTCATTAAGGCGGTTATTAAAGAAAATCCGACTGGAAAAATACCGTTAGGAAGACCACGTTTACGGTGGGAGGATCGTATCAAAAAGGAAGTTAAAGCAGTGGAACCAAATACACAGTGGAGAGAAGCTGCAGACTGCAGAAGATGGGGAAAGATGGCGACAAATTTGTTTGCAGGGATGGTCTTGAAGGCCGTAACCCACAAGAAGAAGAAGATCATATTAAGTTCTCTACCTATATAATAATACATTCCATCGAAAATATAATATTATATAATACAATAATTGATATAATAATATATTAATTATAGTAATCATAGGTATTTAATAAGCAATCAGTAATAAATTTATTATAAGGAGTCATTTGAGGAAGTGGGAAAATAAAAACAACATATAATTTTAATTTATAAGTGATAGCAAATCATTTTCTTTTTATTTAAATTTTAAAACTGAAAAACAACATCTATTTCCTTCACTTGGAATTATAATATAATTTAATATAAAATGCATCGAAGCTGTAGATATTTGTTTGAATATAATAATAAGACAATATGTAAGCAATTACAAATAAAAATAAAAAAAAATGATAAAAATGATACCTAAAAGTATTACCATGTAGTAAAATACATAATCATATAGGTACTTATAATTTTTAAATAATATATACAACATTTTTACATAACTATACATAACTAATAAAAATAAAAACCACCTTTACCTAGGCACTGTACTAATATAAATAAAATAAAAATTATAAACCATGTTTTAATTGAAATATTAAATACAACTAAATAAAAACTTATTTATTTAACCTCTTCATGCACGAGATTTTTTTTTCTTAAAAATAAAATATTAAAATTCAGAATCATTTATCTTGTTGCTTCTAGATGTTGGGAAAATTAAAAAAAAAATTTTTTTTTAATTTTTTAATTTTTAAATCTTTTTTTTTATTATGTGGTATCATATGATACCTAGGTGCAATATTTCAAGGAAAAAATTTTTTTTTATAGTTTTTATTTTTTAAAAATAATTCTAAACTTGTATATTTAACATTCAAACATAACTATTATAAAATTAGTTAACATTGTTAAAGTATTTTAGAATAATTAATCTATCATTTAAAATGAATTAAAATCTATCAAAATAATTTAAAAAATACAAACTTGAATAGTTTTTTACTGATCACAAATATCAATTACCTGTGCATAATAAAACTATAGATCATAAAATAATGAAAGACAATTCAAAACATATTTTTTCAATTAGGAACATTAGTAAAAATTGTGAATTACCTCTATCCACAATTACACAATAAATAATATAATAAATTGAAATAAAAACAAAACAAAACAAATTTTTTTGATAAAAACAGTCAAAATGATGCACTACTTGTGCAAAGTTATACAATGGGAAATATAATAATAAAAACAAAACAAAACAAACTTTTTGATAAAAACAGTCAAAATGATGCACTACTTGTGCAAAATTATACAATGGGAAATATAATAATAATACTTTTACTATTGTGTATGATATGACTTCATACACTCAGGGCATACAGCACATTCACATTTTTCACATGTGTATCTTGTTCTGGACATACAGATCTCATCACGGCAGCGAGAAGCTTGGCCAGTTTCTTTTTTTAATGGATAATGATCAATATTGTCGTATCTAATTTCCGTTGGAATAGACTTCTTATATTTCCTTTTTATTGGTGAGGTTTTTTGGTCCATAGAGTTAGATTTTCTACCTCTTTTTTTTTGCTTTTTGTAACTCCAACATAGTCCAAACTATTGAACCTTTAAAATTTAACAATAACATATTTCCATCCACACTTTTTCTATACAATATCCAACTGTTCACTATAGCCATGTTAACTAAATGAAAAAAAATTCTAAGATACCACTTTCTATTTTTGAAGCCATGAGGATAGTGAGCTATCATCCTATCCATCATGTCCACTCCTCCCATAAAATAAATATTCTTGAACAGCAAATGGTCGACTGATTTCAATTTTTTTTTTCTTTCCGGTGTAACAGGCGATTTTTACCCCCCTACAAATTTTACCGAGGAGGTAAAAATCGCCTGAGGTAAAAATCGTCTACCGTAACAGGCGATTTTTACCCCCCTACAAATTTTACCGAGGAGGTAAAAATCGCCTGAGGTAAAAATCGTCTACCGTAACAGGCGATTTTTACCCCCCTACAAATTTTACCGAGGAGGTAAAAATCGCCTGAGGTAAAAATCGTCTACCGTAACAGGCGATTTTTACCCCCCTACAAATTTTACCGAGGAGGTAAAAATCGTCTACCGTAACAGGCGATTTTTACCCCCCTACAAATTTTACCGAGGAGGTAAAAATCGTCTGAGGTAAAAATCGCCTAACATAACCGGTGATTTTTACCCACCTATGCATTTTACCGTAGGGAGGTAAAAATCACCTGAGGTAAAAATCGCCTGTTATGTTTCACGATTTTTACCCACCTATAAATTTTACCGAGGAGGTAAAAATCACCTTACATAACGCGCGATTTTTAGTTTTTACCCACCTATGAATTTTAACGTTGGGGGTAAAAACTGCCTGGCGTAATTATATACCTAGGTGCTAACTGACAACCCTATGTAGATTTACTTGAAACAGTGGCTTTATTACCTTTGATGAGAAATGAAATTGAGCATAATTTTAACTTGCCTGATTTCTAAATATGCAATAGATATTATAATAATATTATATCAGCAAATATTGAATATAGCCAATATAGGTTACTGACCAATGACAATATATTTGTTTTAGAAAAAAATACTAAGTTATGAAACTAATTGACAACAGCAATTATTAGACAAAAAGAATAAATATACTAATTGATTATGAAAATAAAAAATGATTATTTAACCACATTTACTCGAAAAATGAGTATCAAATTATTATTATATAAGTATGAAAAGGTCACCTATAGTCAACTCTAAGGGCACTATGATTTCTACATAGGGGCTTCTAACTCTATATTGTATTTAATATATAATAATATACTAGGTACGTACTTACCAGTATAAAGATGAAGAATGAAAGATATATTAATTGTTTAAATTTTCTCACATCATTTTATGCAAAAAAAAAACTGCATTTTTCAAAAGAAATACATTTATATTTCAATATTTTAAAAATTATTATGTTTTTCTTAAAGATTAGATACCGACAGCTAATTAGAAGATGTACGACAGTCACAGCATAGCGTAATACTCAATGAGTCACAGTGACCCATCTGTCAAAGGTAACCGATAACGGCGGTCGGCGATAACCAAAACTTGACAAATTAGTATAGGTATATGTAACTATTGTAACTATATAGGTACATTTCAAATGCGCGTTAACGATATACTACTCAAAGGTTCGTAATAGTTAGACAGGTAGATAGACGATAGACTATTGTTATGTATTGTTATTTGTGACAATACACTATACAGTAAGTAAAGCCATAGTGCCATACCGCGTTAGTATGTATAAAGAACATACCAAAAAATGTTGATAAACATTAAACCCATATTAACTATACTATAGTTAACAGCTAATAACTTCTTGGTAAAAAAAAAAGTAATGCAATGTTAATATCTGATATCTTAGAGATGAGGGAGGAATGGGACAAAAAATAACAATATAGGACTAATTTCAGATTATTATTTTCATTTACGTATTCACCTTCGTTCTGAAGACTTCAACACGATGTTACAAATTTTTAATGTGTATATTTTAATGTAAACATATGTGTTGTGCGTACGATATTTAAATTTTCGAATTTTTTTTATCAAAATATTCATTTTTATCTACAACTCCGTAAAGGGTAAGTACCTAAATAAAAATATTCTAATTATGATACAATATAAGTACTTTTAATATAACTATGTAAAATAACTACATTTTTATCATTGAATTTAATAATAATATAATATAGTATACATACTTATTAAAAAATAAGAATAAATTATTGTACAAAGAAAAATATGTAATGATAAGTTATTATAAAACAAAATGTATACTATACATCAGGGATGGCCAAATTTTTTTGGACACGATCTTCCATAGGAATCGCGGAAAAAAAGTCTCGATGAATATATAAATACATAAAAAGTCATATAATATCATAAAAAATGTTAATTACTTACTTAAATCGCATGTTAAAATATAATTTAATTTAATTTAATACAAAGTCCCGATAAAAATGAATAAATTAATGAAAATATATCAAAATTTAAGTATTAATATGGTAAAATTGTATTGAAAAATACATTAAAGTTACATAAAAAGTCACATTAGGTATATCATGAAAAATGTTTATAAATAATAAAATGTAATAACATAATAAATAGTCAATAATAATAACACAATTACAGTAGGTACCTACATAATTATAATAATGAATATATAATTATCAACCTTGGTTCTATAAAAACTATATCACTTTATTCTGGTAAGATAGCTCACGGAAATTAAAAAATTTAAAATATCATTTGAAAAACTTTCGTATAATTGTTTTAACCTATCGTCTTTACCCAAAATTACTACGAAAAAGCTCCTGATCTATTATTTAAAATTTTTATTGAAGCACTTGAGTAGCTCATTTGTAGAGCTTCAATAAAAAGCCAAATATTTGGATGATTAATTCCCACTAAAGTTGCAAATTTATTATTCCAACTATAGGTATATAACCGTGGTAATTTGAGTGGAAAGGCCTATGATAAAATTGTTATCGACGATAATTATTTCTCGAGCTATATAATTCATTATTCGTACCTTAAACTAAGAAAATGCATTAAAATCGTCAAAAAATGCAAAAAAATGTCTTTAAATAATCAGTATCATATATTAAGATGATCGTATACTTCTGTTAAAACCAAAGTACCTATTTTCAAACTTATTATTATGTAAAAAAATATATACATCGATTCGGGGGGGAAACGTCTCTTTGGCCATTTTAACTACGAATCGCGGACGTTTCGTCACCCGGCAATTATTAAGATAGGACGTTTCGTCCCGGAGAGTTATTAACCATAGGACATTTGGTCCCCGGCATATTTTTATTAAAGGACTTTCGCGGTTCTCAGGTTTTTTAAAATTATTATTATTTATTAATTTCTTCAAAGTTCATTATTTTAGTACCTAACAATTAATAAATTTCTTTTTAATGAACAATTCTGTAATGTCTAATATAGTATATAGGCCAGGGGTGGCAAACCTTTTGAACACTACGTGCCAAAAATTTACCTTTTTTTTTTTTTTTAGAGCGTGCGAGCGTGCCATGTGTGAAAAATATTATATTATTATGTTGAATGTAATATTCAATATTGTAAAAAAAATTTTTAAATGTGTTAACCTATTACCTTTACCTATGTCCTATAATATTATAGTAAAAATCTTCGCGTGCCCACAAAATCTTTTCGCGTGCCACCTCGGGCACGCGTGCCATGGGTTTGCCATCCCTGATATAGGCTATAGGCTATAGGCAAGTAATGGTATGCGAACAATTGGTCCCCGTCATATATAATTTTATACTCGGACAAATTAGTCTCCGGCGTATAAGTATAAATTTAAATACAAAATATTTTTTTACCTATCAATAAACGTTCTTAAAAAATGTTTTTTCAATGATATAGGTAATAGGTAATAGTTTAAAAAATAAATAAAAATGAACATAATAATAAATATTAAATAATATAGTAGAATAAAAAAATGATAGTATAGGTAATATAATAATTAAAATTTATGTAAATCTCGAAAGCCTATACAAATAATTTAAAAGATATAAATAAACATTCTAAAAATGAATAAATTAAAAATTATATATCATCATTATATTTAAATTCTGTGCAATATGATTGTAATTTATATTTCTTAAAACTAAGTATTTTCGGTACATTTATTATTTCATTTTTTTTTTTTTTGTACCAATGCAGTCGTTGCAGATATATTCATATTTTTTATTTCTTTTTGTAATTATATACTCCACATTTGTATTATATACGCACTACAACACGAACAAAATACAACTGGGAACAGACTAGTGTGTGTAATTGTGGAAATAGTACCTAAGTATAAAAGCATTTTATCGAATAGGTTTATCTTAAATCTTTATAACGATATCATACTTGTTATTATTAGTTGTAATTTATTGATACCTATACCTTTCTTATCCACCCTGCCGATTTTATATACTGTACGTAGAGAAATTTCGTTAATTAGACTGACACTGATTAGTAACTAGGCGAGAAGTAATATGGGCAGGTTAAGAAGTCCATATTTTAACAATATAAATATATATAATATATATCAAACTTTTAGGTGAGAATTACCTTCATTATTTCTGTTTTCAATAGTTTTGATAATAAGTTATTATCATTAAAGTTATTATCTAGGGCTCGGAAGTTGTTGCATTTGCATGTTTTTTTTGAACCGTTAGATTTATTGCTAAGTGAGCTAGAAATCCGTTCTAAGACACTACGAAAAACATATCAAAAATGTATAGTGCATATTTTTGCATATTTAGTGAATTTTTGATTTTAAAGCATATTTCTTAATTTTACAATTTTTTTAGAGCATATTTTATAATTTATGAAGATTTACTATGAAAATTTGTAAATAAAAAAATAAATACATTAATATTGAGAGATATTATTAGATATTCTTGTATCGTATTTTTTTTTTTTTTAAATTATTATTGAAAATTAAAAATCAGAATTATTTTTATTGTACCTACTCACTAACCCGCTTTTTTTTTATATAAAACCAATTCGACGTCTTCTTATAAACCTATTTGAAATAGGCAAACCGACAGTTGCACGAAAATTAATTTATTTTAGATACTCGTAATTATTAAAACAAATGTATACTTTTGACATTAGAAATTATAGGTAGGTAGTTATATCGATCCGTTTAAATATCCAATTTCGTAAAAAAGTTCCAAACGTTCATAAAATTTATTTTTGGAATTAACAATTGACTTGTTTTATAATTATTATAAGTAGGGCGCGGATTTATATTCTTTTAAAATAGCCAAAATATGATACTGATATTCTCTAAAAAAATTGAATTAATGCTTTAAATATAAACTTTTTAAGTAGGTATATACTGTTGAATACACTTGCAGTATATTCACTTATTACATGAAAATGTATCGACCATGGGAAGATAACATCCCAATAGCTGACAACAAAATAGATTCTTCAGTACATTTTAAAATTGATATGGAAGTCGATGAAGTGAACAAAGAACTACTTTCATATAAAACAATTAGTAAGTACTAAAACTATTATTTTTATTTAAAAAAATGATCAAATAAGATAAACTACATTATACTATAATTTTATAAAATTTATTTAATTTTTTTTTTTTTTTTTATTATAATTTAAATTTTTTAAATTTTAACTATAATTATTTTTTCATGTAACGCGAATAAGAAGTCTATTCTGAAGATCCTGCCTTAAAAAAAAAATCGAATTCAAGCTCATATAAGCACGTAGATTTAAATGATGTTGCAACATACCTTAGGAATAGAAATTATCCATCGTACTTAAACAGTCGTAATGAAAAATCTAATTTTCGTAAGCAATGCAAGCCTTTTGTAATCCAAAATGAAGTATTATTTTACAAAAAAAATAATACACGTGTTATACTGGACCAAATGGAGAAAATTAAAATTATAAATATGATACATTGTGGTTCAGATATTTCTGAAGAGGCATCAGCATTATCAGCTCATCGAGGAAGAGATGTAACACAAAACTTGATAAAAAAAAGGTAACCCCATAAATCCTGACAAATAGGGCCCAGTTTTCAATGCAAAGTGCATATATTTTTAGTTGATCATAGACAATGCTTTTTAAGTATATAATTTGATTCATGCAACGAGTGTTTCAAATCTATAAATTTTATTTTGCATATTTCAAAGTTTTATCAGTTTTAGTATTATTGGGTAATTTTCTGGTTTTTAATGCATATTTGTTCAATATACTACACAAGATTAGCCTATTTAAAATATTATCTAAAGATAAGTAATTTTATTGATACATTTTTTAATAAAATAATAAATAATAATTATATCTTATTTATAAATTCCAAATTAAAATACCAAATTGTATAAATTTGTTTTTATATATATGGCATTTTTAAGGTAACCTTTGTAATAAAATGCAATTCTGAAGGGAATTTATGGCTATTTTTTAGTGCATATTTGTATGCTTTTAAGTGCGTTTAAATCCAGGCCCTTTTGATAATTTTAGTTTTTCATTATTTTAAAAATTATGCTTAGATATTTTTGGCTACGAATGGCAGAGGATGTTAGAGAATATATACAACAATGCGAAGCTTGTCAAAAAGTGAATACAGCCACATTAAAAGTTATACCAGAGTTGAAATCTGTTGAAGTTCCACAACAGGTATTATGTCAAACAATATTCTAAAATATTATATAAAATATACATATAAAACATATTTCCCCCCGGGTATTGAAAAAAATAATTGTATAATCATTGTTGAAACACTTGAAATGAATTTTAATTTTTTTTATTTATTTAGATATCATAACATTTATATTGTTATTTTCTATTGTAAATAAGTTCTATTTGTTATGTTTAGGTGTTCAAACAAATAGGAGTTGATTTAATGACATTACCTGAAGTCAGTGGATACAAATATGTTGTAGTCGCCATTGATTATTTTTCGAAATGGTCCGAAGCAAAACCATTAAGGGATAAAACTGCCGTTTCTGTAGCTAAATTCATATATGATGATGTAATTTGTAGGCATGGTTGCCCGAAAATACAAATCAGTGACCAAGGACGAGAATTTGTGAATAGTTTAAACAATGAACTGTCCCGCCTTACAGGTACTCAACAGAGGGTTACATCTGCCTACCACCCACAGGCAAATGGCTTAGTTGAACGCCAAAATCGTACTATAAAAAATTGCATGTTGAAAGTGTTACAAAATAATGTCCAAAAGTGGCCCTCTATTTTGCAAGGCATTTTATTTGCTCACAGAACAGCCAAACATTTTTCAACAGGATATTCA
The DNA here is from genome assembly GCF_020184175.1 of Aphis gossypii. Classification (NCBI taxonomy): domain Eukaryota; kingdom Metazoa; phylum Arthropoda; class Insecta; order Hemiptera; family Aphididae; genus Aphis; species Aphis gossypii. The sequence continues at coordinate 17,617 of NW_026082987.1, forward strand.
CCGTTTAAAATATTATATCAACGAGAAGCAATACTTCCAGTTGATATAAATCATAACGATAGTTCTGCTAGTTCGGAGAATGATGAAGAATTTGAGGAAGAAAATGACTTAAATGTATTTGATCAAGAATCATTTCAAAAAACTTTAGAACAAATGATTGATATGCGAGACGTTATGGAACAAAGTGCAAAAATCAATATAGTCGAGGCGCAAAAACGACAGCGCAAGTCATATGCAAAAAGACATAGAACTGGGTTTATTTTTAAAAAAAACGATAAAGTGTTAGTTAGAAATTTAAAAAGGGACGATAGAAAAGGTGGTTGGCAAAATATGCCTTGGTTAGGGCCTTATATAATTGAATCGCTTATTGGAAATAACTGTGTTTTGAAATCTGGCAATACAATTTTAAAAAAAAAACAAAATGTATGTAATTTAAAACATTTTAAAGAACATGTTGACGTTGAAAATTGGGAAGAAAATAAAGATCATGAACTGGATAAAGAAATAAATAATGAGCTGATGATGCAAGACGAGGACATTGATACATATTTGAATGATGATGTGATATTGACTGAACGTGTTGCATTAAATGAAGATCGCGTATTTAATCAAACATCAAAATCCTGGCAAATTATAAAAAGCAAACAATTAAAATTGAAATTTGTTAAACGTGTTCATACTGCAGTCAAGAGGAAATATCTCGGAGAACCAACTGCTACAAAGGATATCGAAGGAGATGGAAATTGTTTATATCGAGCGTTGTGTTATTCGATAACAGGAAGCGAAAATGATCACTTACTTTTACGCAAATTGATATCTGAAGTAAGTATAGTTTTATACTAAGTATTTAATAATTAATAATATGTTACATATTTAATATATGTTTTTTTTTAAATTAATTAAGGTAGTGAAAAATAATGAAAAAATTGAGCAATATGTTGGCGGAAAAGATAAACTTGCAATTCATCTACAAAACAACCGTATTGAAGACAATGGTAAAAGTTTATTATAATCAGTAGCGTATCTGTGGGAAAGTCAAGAGGGGATTTTTTTTGTCATTAAGTAGTTAATAAATAATAGTTTTATAAAAAATTAAAAACTCAACCCATAGATATTAAAATATTAGATTCTGAACGAAGTGAAGAATGTATTGATTTTACAATGATGTGTGTTTTTTTTTTTTTTGTTTTTGTGTCTGTGTACAGTATAACTAGTCGAAATAATGCTCCAATTTCAAACTATGGGGGTGTTTCCGATGTAAAAGTGAATATCCTTGGTGCATTATAGAGGTAAAAAGTTAACATTTTCCAACAGTTTTCAAAAAAATCGAGAAAAACAAAAAAAAAATGACGGAAAAACGGGAATTTTTACGCAAAACCAGTTTTCGACCAAATCGAATTTTTTTTATGGTTGTAATTCAAAAACTAATCACTGTAAATACTAGAAATTTTCACCAAATGTTTATGTCAGCGTTTTCTATATACAGTTAAATTTTCATAAAATTTTGACTTTTTTTGAGTTATTTATAGACCACTGAAATTTTCGATTTTTTTGAGAAATTTTTTTTAAAGTGTCGATAAAAAATTTATGGATGACCAAATAGTTTTGAAAATTTAATACAAGGTTCCTTATGAGTTGTTTTTATTGTAGCTAAAAAAAATTAAAAATCGTTAGTCACAATTTTTTTTTATAAGCGTTTATAGTTCAAATATTTACGAAATCTGTCGAAAACGCGAAAATTTGCAAGTAATTTTGAAGTTTAATTATGAAAAATCATAAAATTTTTTGTGTTTATAACTAAGGATTAAAAATTTTAAAGACGTTATTTTCTCACTTTTAATGTTTGATAAAAATTTAAATTATTCGTTATGAATAGGGCCTAGATTTAAATGCACAATAAACCACTGAAAAATGCTCTAAAAAACAGCTAAATATGCACTTTAAAAATATATTTTACCGCAAAAATGACTCAATTATTTTTAAATTTATTATTTTATTATGTAACTTTATAAATGAATAATTTTTATTTTATTAAAAACAAAAAAAAAGTTAAAGGTATTTGAATGACATTTGCATCTTTTGGGGTAGCATTATTCATTGTAAACATAAATAATATTTTGTATTACCAAGCTTAACTTAAATTGTTATGTCATAAAATGTATAAATACATTCCGCAATGAAATCCGGACCCCCCTTATGAACAATATAAAATGTTTGGAATATATTTTTCATTTATATATTTGTGTACGTAATTAATATATGATTTTTTATAGGTACATGGGGTACTGATATAGAGATATTTGGAGCAGTTTTACTATTAAAAACATCTATTTATGTTTTCTCAACTCGTAACAACACTTGGCAGCTATTTCCTAAACATATGGATTTAAAAAAACCCTTACAAAAGTCAGAGAGATGTATATACTTACGAAACATAGCAAATGTACATTATGATGTAGTTACAGATGTATAGAAAATAGTTGATAAAAAAAAAAACTTATACAAGCCGAAAGACGAATTGGTATATACTTATTATATTTATTTTATTTTTTCATTTTATATATTTTATTATATTTGTTTTATTTTGCATTTTCATTTTATATATTTGTTTTATTTTGAATTTTCATTTTATATATTTTATTATATTTGTTTTATTTTGCATTTTCATTTTATATTTATTAATAATAATAATAACTTATTATATTTTACATTTTCATTTTATATTTATTATAGGTATTTATTTTATTTTGCATTTTCATTTTATATTTATTATAGGTATTTATTTTATTTTGCATTTTCATTTTATATTTATTTTATTTTGTATTTTCATTTTATATTTATTTTATTTTGTATTTTAATTTTATATTTATTATATTTAATGTTCTTAAGGAGAAATATGTAGGTATTAAAACATTAAACATTTTTGAAAGCCTTGGGGGAGTATCTGAGCATCGTGTAGCCTTGACTGTCGTCATCGTGAGGTCAAATGAAAATCCATAGTTAAAAAATGTATTTTATTAAAAAATATTATATTATAATATTTATTGCTGTTTGATGCTTGATATAAATTAAAGATATAGATTTATTTTTTTGAATGAATTTATTGGTAATGTTATTAGTTATATAGGCGCACCATGAGTATTATATTGGTTTATTTAAAGCGTTTCTTCTATATTATATACACTAAAAAAATACGTTTTGATTTGATCTAGGCCGTTACACTAAAAAAAATATCACTTTACCAATTAGCAAAAATAGTTAGTTAGATGATAGTTAGAAAACTAGCATTTACCAAAATTGTTGGTTAACACATAACTTATAACGTACCTACTATAGGTTACAATTAAGAATTATGAATAAATAATATTCAAATAGTGTACTTATGACTGCAGGGCTCGGATGTTTAAGCACTAAAAATAACTGTAATATGTATGCATTTATGCACTAAAAAATTACCAAATATGCAATCAAAATATGCACTTAAAATCATAAAATATGCGTTTTTAGCTAAAAAAAACAACAAAATATGCACAATTTTTTTTATTATAAATCATAAATTCATAAGTATCTTATTTTACAATAATATATTTATTACACAATATAAAAATATAAATTATAAGTATTACTGATAAACGTATACAATCGTATAGTATATAAATATAACATTTATATTTTATTTTTTTACGTTAATACGTGATAGACTGTAGTTACCACCAATCTGAATATAAAACTTGTGAAATTAATTTTATAATTGCTTTAAATAGATGGTTTAATTTAATTTATTTTCAAATAATTGAAAAATGTACCAAAATATGCATTTACATTCTTAAAATCCCAAAATGTGCATTTAAAATATAAAACCATTAAATATGCAAAATAAAAATAGCATTATTTGATTCAGTAGGACATGAATAAAATTTATATCCAGGTCGGCATTAAATTGGATAAATAGAAAAAAATATGCAATTTCATAATTATCCGAGCCCTACTTATGAGTTATGGGTACTTATGAGTTTGCAATAAATAAAAAATCCAAACTATAGTATTCATATCCTTCAACAATAAAATGTATTAGGTATTATGTATTGAACTAGTGGATAGGTGAAAAAATCTTTGCAAAATTAGTAAAATTTGTACCACCCCCTTATTTTTTCCTCGGTAAAATTTGTAGGTGGGTAAAAATCGTAACAGGCGATTTTTACCTCAGGGATTTTTACCTCCCTACGGTAAATTCATAGGTGGGTAAAAATCGCCTGTTACGGTAGGCGATTTTTACCTCAGGCGATTTTTACCTCCTCGGTAAAATTTGTAGGTGGGTAAAAATCGTAACAGGCGATTTTTACCTCAGGGATTTTTACCTCCTCGGTAAAATTTGTAGGTGGGTAAAAATCGCCTGTTACGGTAGGCGATTTTTACCTCAGGCGATTTTTACCTCCTCGGTAAAATTTGTAGGTGGGTAAAAATCGTAACAGGCGATTTTTACCTCAGGGATTTTTACCTCCTCGGTAAAATTTGTAGGTGGGTAAAAATCGCCTGTTACGGTAGGCGATTTTTACCCCCCCCGGTAAAAATGCACGGAGGTATAAATCGCCGGTGACACCGGTCATATCTTTGAATATAGTCTTCTGGCTGTACCCCAGCATAAATTGAAATGGTATGAACTGCTTTAGTGTCTAGCCATCTTATAACAGTAATATTGTCATCAGATGTTGCCATAGTGCTCCATCCCCTTTGTAATAGTTTAGGATCTACTAAGAATTGATATACATCTGGTGTTCTATTAGCCCTTAATGTTCCAAGTACAAAAATATTAAAAGTTCTTAATTGACGAAGAAGGGTAAACTTGTGAATAAATTGTCCATAAAAAGTTTATGATTTTTATCTTGCATGTCATGACATAGTTTTAAGACTGTATCACCAATGGGTCCAAAATTTGACTTAACTGCACTTTTACACTGACCTTGATACATGTCAAAACAATTTACATAACCATTTCTGTTTGCTTGTACCCAAACTTTGAAGCCCCAATTTTTTTTGGTTTAGCTTTCATGTACTGTTTCAATCCACTTCTTCCTTTGAAAGGAATTATCATTTCGTCTATTGCAATGTGTTCATCTGGAGATGCAGCAGCATGAAATGAATCATGTAACATTGTAATAACTGGTCTTAATTTCCAATATCTATCAAAACTTGGAACAGCAGAATCTGGTTTTTTAGTATTATCTTCAAAATGTAAAAATCGTTTAATTTCTCCAAATCGATTTACATTCATTGCATCAGCAATCAAGTTCATTCTTATACCTGGTAAACTAGACCAATACATCCTCACATTTGGATATCGTAAATATGTCATAGCAATATTTATAGCAAAATATGTTTTTAATTCTGTTATTGTCAACGTAAATGAATCTTTACCATTTTGAATAGCATAACGAATGGTTTCTACTCTAATATGTTCAAATATGTCATCAGTAAATAGTTGGGTAAAGTATGAATATGGTGTATTATGTGTCTGATTAATATTTATTACTGAGTTGCCAAAAAATAATGGTAAGTTTTCAACAAAATTGTTATCTTTTCCTGGTGACCATTTGTTGATATTTTTGTTTTGGCACATTTTTTGAAAGCTTTTACATTTTTTTTTTGAAATGACTTTCTTATCAATTTTCTTTTTTTGTTTGGTATTTTTTTTCTTTGATATTTTTTTTGTAGGAGTATCTATATAATAATAAATATTAACTTTATAGTAATTTATTCTAAGTAGGTATACCAATTACAATAGATTACCTATCATAAGTTCTTATTTGAAGATAAATATTCAATTTTTATTTTTATTCCCATCCATAATATATTTTTTTCCTAATATAATAATATATATGTTACATTATATTTTTACCTGATAGTAAAACATTACTGGAAGTAGACTTGGCTTTATTTGGTTTACTTGGCAAATCACCATCAATATTCTTTTTTGTCTAGTTGGAAGGGTATCTAAAGAATAAAAATAAATAGCTCAATAAATTGTCACCATTTCTTACTATTAAAACTTTATATACTTACTGGTTGGTGATATTAAGATCTCGTCAGGTTCGTTCTGTGATGAAGAAGCAATATTTTCATCATAAATTCTCAGTTCTTCTTCAATTTCTTTATGGAATTGATTAATTAGTTCAGATGTCACTAATAATTCGTCTATATTTTCATCCAATGGTGGATTTTCAATAGTTTTTTCAGAAAATAAATCGTCTTCATCATCATCAGAAGCACAAAAACTGACATCTGAATCACTGGGTATATCAAAATCTAGAAAAAAAGCAATATCTTTTTCTCTAAGATTCATATTTCCCTAGGAAAACATAATAAACAAGAATATTATTAAAAAAATGTACTATAAAACAATTATACTTATTCACTAATTTTAATTTCGTATTATGCACAGTGGTATCATTTGATACCGCGCAGTTTCTAGGTAATTTATTATACATAATTACATTATTTTGCTTTGATCTTATCATAAATGAATTCTACGTGTAGTTTCACATCATAAAAGTAATTTATAATAATGATACTTACCTAATTTAATATTTTTTTTGATGTTACAAAAGAAAGAAAATTAAAAATTTTGAACACCAAGAAACTGTTGATTGATATGATTATTATTTGTATTACGATAACATTAGTGATACCACGACTGTTTAGAACGTTTCGTAACGTTTCGTACTTCAGCTGAAAACATCAATAACACTGCAGCAATGATTCTCGATAATGTACAGTCGTATTTTTATTATGGTATCATATGATGCCGTCGTGCATGAAGAGGTTAAGGAGATATTAGGATTATTAGGGAGAGGAATTCGCAAGATTTTTATTTTGTAAAAATGTTGAACTTGTAACTCCTTGTTGATGAGATAATGGAGATTGAGGTGCAAGGTTTTGTTGGTAATGAAAGAATGAAGGTTGAGGTGCAGGTGAATATGCTACAGGTTAATGATAAGGAGATGGAATGTTATGAGATGTATTTGAATAATATGTATTATTAATGTCAGGTTGTCTGAGTGGAGGTATATATATAGACGCAGAGTTTTGATAGAAATTATCGTAAGTTAAGGAAGATGAACTATTATTATCAGGTTGATGTAAATTTAAAAAAAAATTCAGAACATAAATACAAAAATCTAATTTTTGTGAAGGGTTTAGATTTTTGTAATCCGGCAATAATGATAATAAAAATTGTTTGTCAGAATCATTAGACCCCGTTTGCTCTATAAAAGATAACAATTTATTTTGGAATGGAGAAATTGTTTCTTTTAGTGTTTTTTTAGATTTTTTATTTAATTGAGAATAAGAAGTTGACGCTACTCCATTTTCCTGAGTTTCATCAGCTAGTGAATGATTTTCGTCAAAAGTTTGTTCACCTTGAAGACTTTCGTTGGGGTCATCAACAAAATTACCAGATGTACTTGACAAAAAAAAAAAAAAAAATCAAGAAATTACTTATAATACAGGGGTATAGATAAAAATGAGTTAATATAGACGTAAAGATTTGTCCACGCGTACTAGAAAAAAGTAGCAATAGAAAAAAAAATATAACTTAAAATACTAATAGATTTAATTTCTTTAAAATATAAAATAAAAATCTATAAAATGAGTAAATAAATACTAATAATAATGTTAATTGCAGTTATGATAAATATGACCAATAAAAATAAATTACTTTCTTTTTTCAGCAACTGGTTTTAAAAATGATAAAATATCGGCGTAATGATACTTCCTCTTTTTTGATGCACCGGAACCTGATGGGGTTGAGTTCTCCTCTTTATTCCACTTTATATAATAGTCACGGACATTCCTCCATTTTTTTTCTTTTAAATCTTTAGCTTAATTAAAAATATTAAAATAGTTTATTACCTAATTTAATTTTAACCCTCCCCGTTTAATGTTTTTTTTATAACTAAAGACTCGATTTATATGCATTTATTAAAATTTTAAAATATGTAAGCAAACATGCACCAAAAAAAGTCAAAATATGCAAAAAAATAAAATTTTTATTTTTATTACATTTTATATTTGATTTTAATTTTGCAGTGATAATTATTTATTAGTTTTATTAATTTTCATAAACAAAAAGTAAGATGTACATTATAACAAATATGTAATACAATAATGTTATCTGTTAAATTGTTATTTAATTTTTAATTATTGATACATTGTAAAAAAAAAAATTATTAAAATTAAATAGTAGATGCATTGATGATATACCTACTGATAGGTATAAATAGGAAAAAGTTCGAAAACTGTAATATAGTATGTTAATTGGAAAAACAATAACCTAATCTACTTTTATCGTCCGAATATTCTTTAAGATTAAAATATTAGTATTAATATTATATAAACGTACCTTATTTGAGCCAAATTATAATATAAAAATATAAAACATGTATTTTGTGCCACATTTAAACATTAATATTGGTAATTTTTAGGTATTTGTCAACTGGAACTTGCTTTAAAGCTTTACAGTTTGATTTTTACGTTGGTAAAAGTACCATTGCGGAAATTATAAAGGAGACCTGTATTATTATTTGGAAAATACTACAGCCAACAGAAATGCCAAAACCCACCACTCAAAAATGGCTTGGAATAGCTGATAGGTTTTATGAAAGTACCAACTTTCCAAATTGCTTGAGAGCCATAGACGGCAAACACATAAGATGTAGGAATCCCATAAACTCCGGTTCATATTACTTTAATTACAAAAAATTGTATTCAATAATTTTGATGGCTGTAGTTGATGCTAACCTCAGTTTTATTACTATTGATGTTGGAGCATATGGTAAAGAATCAGATTCCAGTGTATTTAAACAAAGTATATTTGGTAAAAAACTGTATGCTCAACAACTCAATATACCAAAACCAGCGTGTTTGCCTTACATAGAGAATTCCGCAAAACCGTATGTGTTTTTAGCTGATGAGGCTTTTAGGTTGCATACAAATTTGTTGAGACCCTACCCTGGACGAGGTTTAACTAATGAACGGCGTGTATTCAACTATAGACTTTCAAGAGCACGAAGAACAGTAGAGTGTGCATTTGGAGTACCTATTATCTAATAAATGGAGAGTGTTACACACTCCTTTATTAGTAGAACCAGATTTTGCCGATGAAATAATAAAAGAGTGCTGCATACTACACAATTTTGTTCGGCAAAGAGACGGGGCAAATTATGAAGATATGGAGTCAAATTTGTTGGTTGATGGCTTAGAGGTTCGAGTAGCACCAGCATGAGGTAATGGAATAGAAGTTAGAGATGCATAGGCTGATTATTTTATGAGCCCAGGTGCAATACCATTCCAATACCGATATACTTTATAATATTGAAATAAATATAATGCGTAAAAATATTAATTTAAAACTTAAATATTTTTTTTTTTATTTCTTTTATTTCTTATTATTTAACTATATTTTATAACTTGTTTTTAAATTTATGAATTTATTTATTTATTTATTTTTTGATTGTTTTTAAAAGTATTGTACTATATTATACTTTTACATTACAATTTAGTGTTAATAATTAATTTTTAAAATTTTAATGTATAACAAGTAGTGTGATGTGATTCTTATACTATAAAAAATTATATTATACTTAGTAAATTTATAAAATACAATGTTAATTTCTTAATCTGAATGTGTATGGATATTTTTATAGGTAAAGAAAAAAGAAAATACATCACTTCAGCGACGGAATTCCAAGATAAGGCTTTTAAATGATTGTCACTGTACTTAGCTGACCCCATATCCCATAAACATGGTCTTGATTCGATTTCAATAATCATTTTTTCATAATTAAACATGTTTATTAATTTTTTAAACTGATTACAAAATAATTTAAAACAAAATAATCAATACCGCATGCGGAAAAATCGGATCGTGTGGTCTACCTAATTTGAAATAATGTGAATTTCAACTATATCCGGTTTTACCGATCCGGAATCGCCGCATTATGTTGCGGTAGGCCGCGGGTATTTTTAGCCGTACCTCGTCGTGTGGACGGTTGTATTTATAACTGTGTGTTTTCATAGTCAACCCTGCCGCATGCGGACTTGCCGCACTCGCGGTCTGCGGAAAAAACGCATCGTGTGGCCCGAGCCATAATGACGTCTACGGCGTCTTCCCTCTACAGTCTACACTTCGCACACGATTATGATAGGACCACTAGCGATTCAAACGTGAAACTCCGGTACTCATATCTGACTACGGCGGCTTATAGTGGCAAACTCCGCTGAACAGGCAGGGGATTTTACCCGGCAGTGAGCGATCTAATAGTATTTATGATCAATGATGGTACTTAAATACACATATATGTATGATATTCAAATTTTTAACACTTATGGATTGCACATGTGCATTACAACTTACATTTTTTTTAAATGAAAACACTACTTTTTTTACATATTCGGATAGATTATTTTTTTTAAAACGGTTTTTGTATAAAAAGTTTTTTTCTATTTACAAAACTGACAAAGTTAGATAAGTCAACATTTGAGTTTTTGCATAATTTGTATAATTTGCTTAATTTTAAACGAAATGTTCACTTATAACTACTAGAAATAACAAAAAATAGTGCCAAATCAATTCATTATTATACCTTATCTGTTTATAAATAATCTTTTAATAATATCGTACCCCGTCCTGATGGATATCCCGAGTACCTGTATGATATAATTTTTGTTTAGTAAACTGCTATAATACGATTACAATTTTAACTCTTTTTTTGTAGTGGAATTTTATTTTATTTTTCAATAGTTCTAATAACGATAAGATAATCAGATAATGTAACTATTAAAATATTTTGTTTTAAGAAAAAGATCATTTTGGTTTTATTCTTTAACTAGACCCATACCAAAGTTGATGTGATATTCGTGTAATATCTGGTTATTAAGTGTTTTTATAATTTTATTATTGTTTAAATATTAAATATTAAATTTCCTAAAAGCGGGAATCGGAATTTAAAATTTCAACTAAGTTGGTTGACAAGATGGTACTGGTTAAGTTATTCAAAGATGTTAGATGGTGTGTTTTGTAAATATTGTGTGTTATTTAATCAAAATTAGGAAAACTTATTTTAGAACATTTTTCAAATTGGAAAAAAGCTATTGAAGAGTTCAATAAACATGATAACTGATGCGACCGTCACTCTGGTCCGGTAAAATGACGTGGACGCCATCGCCAACGTGTTTTTTTGCCTGTTGTTCGTTACCGACGCTTTTACGTGCTGCTCCGCTCTGATCGATGTAATTACGCGTCGTTTTTGCTCTCGATCTTACACCGTTGTTGTGCGGTTGTAATGGTTGCCATTGTTGATTGCTGCTAATGTGCAATTCGCGCCCTGACGTTTACGTTATGGTTTGTTCTGCCGTGTTCCCGGTCGTCGCATAGTCGTTGCGTACGTATTGGTGTTACATTCGTACCTTGGTGATCTCCATTACACACGTGGTTTGTGTACGTCAGCTCAGACAAATTGTTCGTCTAGTTCCGATCAATATTCAGCTCTACTCAAGAATCCTGTTGCTCACGGAGAATTGAATGTGAACGATGTTCCCTGTCTCCTTCTCTCCCTTATATATATATATATACTTATTTGTTATTGTTATAATATATGCTCTATAACATTATATCATAATTATTATATGTATTACTATCACCCTATTGTTCCTATATATACTCATCAGGTGCCTGAGGACTGTGTATCCGACGACAACCTTGTCAAAAGGCTCGTTGGTACAAACACTTGGGGATTCAACACTATCAGTATCATTAACCTTAGATTTAACATTATCTGGATTATTAGTTATGGATTCAACATTACAGTCACTCTGGCATTATTAAAAATAAATAAATTAATATAATTTCAAAACTTTGTTAAGTAAAACAGTAAAAAAATCTGTTAATTTAATTAATATTGTGTTGAAAATACATACCACATAATCAACTACTTTAGATTCTGAGAGTTCTGGTAGTTCTGGAGTAGGCTTCAATTTCTTAAAATATCCTAAAAGATTATTAGTTTGCTTGCGCTTTTCCATCTTGGTTTAGTAATATTCATTAGGTATCTGCTTAGCAGGTATTTAGTTACACAATAGATACAACATATTAAATACTTTATTGTCAATTGAATAATACTGATGCGAGAAAAAACCGTTTTTGTATATCGTACATACGATTTATGATATTCAATTAAATCTTAAATTGTGATCATTCATGATAAATTGATAACTAATATAAGCGATAAACTGATAACATGGAATATCGTCATATCGACAATCCAATAATCAATATGATGTGTATGCATTATTATATACATTGTTATGTACCATTTTTCAAATAAGAACGCACTGTACGTATATGCATCGTTATCAGTCGCAGAACACAAAATGAGTAATTTATTGTTCTATGATTGATCACCATCGGTTGTCTACTACAGTAAACTATCGACGACCGCGTGATGTACAAGGAATTGAACAATTAAAAAAATAATTAAATAAAAATCAATGGGGGGAGGGGGTTGCAATACCCAAAACCCCCCTGGCTACACCTCTGATTATACTGACCGCCACGTCGCGCGTGGCACGAATGCGCTGTGAAAAATATTTCACACTGACACTGCTGCTAGCAGATAGTATTTAAAATTATAATCTAAATTATTATAAAATACAAAATGGTAACTTGTCGAGTACCTAAATAATACTGATAATCATTCAGTGCAATGTTGACGTTTTCATCGAACGTCATGGAGCTCGCAACATCTACTTCATAAAATGGCAAACATAGACAAAATACAAATCAACATAATAAAATACACATAGGTGAACATACAACATTTTTAAAAATATGTCTCTGTGAGATCCAGCTATTGTTCGTTGGAAATCATTTAAGGATACTTGTTATATCAATACATGAAGAAAACGTTAAGAGATACACCCATTCGGATCTCACAACGAAAACGGATCTCGTAACGCTGCTCATTTTCCATACGCTGGATCTCCTAACGTACCATATGTATGGCCACACACACACACACACACACACACACACACACACACACACACACACACACTAAATTCAATTGTAAATGCAACGTAATATTAGCACTATCAATACAATTTAATTAAAAACTAACACACGGCATACGAAAATAACACACGGGTAACGCCGTGTGGGGTTAGCTAGTATATTATATAATAAAAATATGACTAACATCAGCAACAGAGGCGAATTCTCCGGGCATGGTTCAGCATGTTTAAGAATACTAAAATAATTAGTATAAATATAAAATTATTTTGTCATCAATAATATATTACGTATTTAAAAATATCATAGTATATGACAAAAATTTCATCTAAACAGATGAAATTATTATCTGTTATACTTGCATGCGAAAGCTGTTTGTGCAAGCTATGCAACGCTTCTTATTCCGTTAAATATTGTTAATTATATTATTATGTTTATAATATTATATCAGCCACGGTACTATACACCCAGAGCATGCTCAATGTGTTGCGCTTCGCCAATGATTTATATTATTGATGTGTACAATGTGTGGTAATTAAAACTTTTTATAAATTTAAATAAATAACAATTTCCGTATTGTTTATCAATTATAAATCAAATAGAGCAATAAACTATACCTAATGCATTATTACAAATGAGCATGCCATACTCCGGATTCATCATTCGTCACTGATCAGCAATTAAGTATTCCACAAATATATAAAAAATATAATAATATATAATCAATCATTTCATATATGCTAAATTAGTACAAAAAATTATAATAACTGTTTTTTTTTAATCCAAAATCAAAAGGACAAGGAGAACACTAAAGTCAAAAAGAAGTTCAGTCATAGGAAATATGGTTTACTACAAAACCATTTTACCAATACCATTTTTTTTATCTTCTCTGACATAAATGTTATATTTTTTGGCAAATGATTCTTCATTACTGTACCCATAGAAAAAAGTTTTTTTTGAGTAGTATCTGTACTAATTTTTCAGTGGTGAAATAATATCGATCAACTATAAACACGTTTTGCATGGGACTATTTCACTTAAATACTATACAACTGATTCAGCCAAAGTTAAGTAATGAAAATTCGCAATCGTCATGATCAATTGTAGTTTTTTTACCTTGATAAATAAAAAAATCTAAAACTAAGCCATTTCTATCAGTTAATACGAAATTCCCGAAGTCCTTCGAGGTTAGGTTTACTGTTTGAGCCAGGAACGGACAATAATAGACCGTGCGCCGGGTTGCGTAATGCACTTCGTATGCACCTTGTATTAAAATATCACACACCGGCCGATTTGTATGTGTGTGTGTGTGTGTGTGTGTGTGTGTGTGTGTATAGGTGTAGCACTCAACAGGAAGTGGCCAGGTTCGCCGAGCAAGACCTGTGAATGCTAGTGTGTGGTGGATGTGTAAGTGTGTATATTTGTGTGTGTGTGTACTTAAAACTAGTGACACGGGTAACTAAGAATAAATGGTAACACAGTAGAAATTTGGTAAAGAGTATAGTATAATAGATTAATAATAACAGATTACGACCCTTTTGGTCCAACAGGTAAAAAATATGTAATAATAATAGTTGCCGGTTTGGCACAACCAATTGTAATAGTAAAAAATAATTGTGACAAAATAAATACCAATAATAAATTAATACGAATAAAGCGCGATTCACATTGGTAGGACACGACACAATACGACACACAAAAATTTTGTACAATTCACACACGACCGACAAAAAACGACAGACACGTACTCAGTTGATTCCAATTTTCGTGTCGAACGGTAGGAAATTGCTCCCAACATGTTTAAAAATTTAAACTTTGAAGATTTGGCAGTGATGGCGTTATAACTGGACGCTGACGAGGAGGAAAGTATTGACCGAGCGGTAGTCAAAAAACGATCTATTTGGGTTCACGACATTTTAAAAAAAGAAAAGTTGAAGGAGAACATGCAACTTTGTGTAAAGAGTTGGAAGACTATAAAGACAAATTTTTCAATATTTTCGAATGTCAAAGTACCAATTTAATGTTCTACTTTTAAAAATTGAGAGCAATATTTCCAAACAAAATATACACTTTCGAGAAGCAATACCTCCAAAACAAAAATTAGCTGTTTGCTGAGGTAAGTGAATTTAATATTTTTATCAAAAATAAAAAATTAAAATACATACATATTTATAAATGTATTATAATAAATATAATAATTAACTATAATTATATAAATTTATTGATTAACATATTATATTACATATTTTTTTAGGTTCTTAGGAACAGGTGACTCTTACCAATCGATTGCTTTCAGTTTTAGATTGAGGCATTCAACAGTGCAGTCAATTGTATTAGAAGTATGCAGTGCAATAATCTCTAAATTAAAGGAGGAGTATCTTTCAATTCTTAGTGAAGAAGATTGGAAGCGAATCGCTAAAGAATTTTGGGATATTTGGATTTCCCCAATTGCTAGGTGCATTAGACGGAAAACACGTGGTTATCGATGCTCCTCCTAATAGTGGAACACTCTACTATAACTACAAAAAAACTTTCTTGATAGTATTACTTGCTCTTGTGGATGCTCAATATAAATTTTTAGCAGTCGATATAGGAGCATACGGAAAAAATAGTGACGGAGGAATACTATCGAATTCAAATTTAGGAAAATCTTTAGAAAGAAATAAATTAAATATTCCGAATGACCAATACCTTTCAGATACTAATGAAAAATTGCCCCTAGTTATAATAGGAGACGAGGGTTTTCCGCTAAAAAAAATATTTATTAAGTCCTTACCCAGGACCGCAAATGTATTAAAAGACCAGAAGAAAAAAAACTTTAATGATCGACTTTCCAGAGCACGTAAAGTTGTTGAGGACGCTTTTGGTCAACTTGCAGTCAAGTTTCGAATTTATTGTAGAAGGCTGAATGCATTACCACGAAATGCTGATACCATAGTGATGACAACTTGCATACTACACAATTTTATTAAAACAGGTTCCACCGAGGTTCATAATAAAGAAATGTCATCAAGTTTACCTTTACCTGAACATATTACACGATTACATCGACATGGGGGAAGTGCTCAAAAAGAAGCTTTTGAAAATCGTGAAAAATTCAAAAATTTTCTGTGTTCCCCAGCAGGAAAACTTCCTTTTGAATAAATAAAAATAATTCAGAAACGCCTTTTTTTAAAAAACAATGTATTTATTTATTCATTTTAATGTATACAATTAATTTCAAATGCGTTATTTCTAAAAATACTGCAAATTGCTAATAATTAAATCGAATTTCTTTTCATAAAATAAAAAAACAAAGCTTTTTGATAAAATAAAAACAATATTCTGTTAAATTTAAATAAATGTTTACAAATACATGAAGAATAAATACTTTAAATAAACAAACTTGTTTTGTTGATTTATATCCTGTCTGTATCTACTTGATAGTGTTGGAAATAATTGGTTGCTGAAGATATTAAGTTTTGGGCCTCTTGACTATCTTCAGAATGTTGTTGAAGTGGATATAAACTGTTGATTTGTGACTGAGGATGATGTTGACTTTGGCCCGGAGGCATCTGAGGAGCTACTGCTTGCACCTGATGTTGTACATCAAAGTTTGATATAGATTGTGAGCGTGGATGAAATAGTTGCTGTTGTTATATACTTCCCAAATTTTCTAATTCAATCTCCGAAACGATGGAAAAAATTTTTGTTTTGGCCAGATGCTGATGATACGGAGAAAATTGTTTGACCGTAGAACACATGCTCAAAAAAAATTGATCAATAGCACTTAACTCACTTTTTGACTCATTTTTTTTCTCTAATATATACTTCATTAAAGTTGAAGATGCCGTTTCTGAAGGAGAATTTGATACCTTGCTTTTTTTTTTGGCCATTGTGGCCAATGTATTTTTAAGAATTGGTTGGCGATATTCTTTTGGTGATGGTGTTGACGTGCATGGACTTAATTATTAAAATAAATATCATTGCAGGAAGGATCAATTTCAAGTTCAGTGTTCTTTTCGGGTAGACATATTTCATTATCCTCTTTAATCACTTCTTCATCGTCATCACTCACTGTATCGATGTTACTTATGGATTCTCTTTCTTTCATATGCGATTTTAAAAACTGCAACTCATCTTCAAACTTCCATTTTTTTAAAAGTTTAGACTTTTGTCCAGATTTGGTCACCGCATTTTTTTGAGCTCTTCTAAATGAGTCTCGCAAGTTTGTCCATGTTTTTTTTCAATCTTGTACTAAAAAAATATAGTCTAATTAAAAAAGGTAGGCAAGTGGTTGTCACTTTGATGTACAGTAGATTACAAGTGAGTCACTGTAATGGATTGTGTTTAATTTTAATCTAATGATATAATATCATTGTATACGAAAAACGATTCTGAGCTGAGATTTTTTATCATGTGTATATTTTAAATTATATTTATTTTGTTATTACTTATTAGTTATTATTAATAGGGCAGCAGGTGAGTTTAATTAATATTATAAAATTACAACACAATAACTAAAATTGTTATTCTTGGTTATTAAAAAGTAATTTTGTCCAAATTTGATTATATAATAACTAAAATAAAAAATTGTGTGTTTATATTTTTGAGATTTGTAAATAACCTACTTACATGGAACCTTGTTTTAAATAAAAAAAATAAAAAAATACATATCATTGTAAAATCAATATATCATCGCTTCACCCAGAATCTAAAAAAAGCCATATTCCACATTCTGAATAGGATTATAGATTTTTGTAATAAAGTGTTTTACATACCGGGTTGTTTTAATATAGCAGCGATTTCTCTCCAAATGGTTTCTTTATATGCATGATCACTGTATTTTTTGATACTCAAATCATATAAACAAGGTCGCTCTCTGACCAATTCAATTAACATTTCAGTATTCATTTTTTAAATTTAATAAATACTTTAGTTATAAAAATTGTATTAAAATAAAGGTAAATGTAATTGAATAATAAAATGTTGCAGACGTAATTCGTCTTAACAGTTTACACTACAAATGCACACAAATCACAATAAATAAATAATATTATTAGTAATCAGTTTATACGATGTAGTTGTTGGGTTTTTGGGTTGTTATTATTGTACATGCTATGATTAGTATCTATTTTGAGTAATATAAACAACATATTATTTACTATCATACCATAATTTATATATAAACCATATTTTATAAGTAGTCGAATCTAATGTAAAGACTGTACTTATGTAGGTACTACGTCTATAATAATTATATAATATTTATATGATAATATGAGCATATGGAAATATGTATATTTCAACTAAAGTGATTCCGACAGGGACCGACAGACCGACAAAACATTCTTTGCTCGAATGTCTTGTCGTGTCGTGTCGTGTGGTGTGGTGTCGTTACGGAGCTTGTCGGATCGGTGTAAATTACCGTATTCAATTATATGGATATAATATTTTGTCGCGTCGTGCCGTGTCGTGTCGTGTCGTATCAGTGTGAATCGCGCTTTAATAATAATAAATAAATAAAAACTCACAATTTGTAGAGCACTGCTGGCTAGCCGCTACCAAAAACCCTGTATAATAATTGCACACACACAAACACGGAACAATTTAAATATAATACACCAAAAAATAAACGATATAGGTAGGTAACAAATAATTTTAGGTATAAAGTATGGCGATTTGCGCCTGTACCAATAAAATAAATAACAAGTGGCGATTTGCGGCTGTAATATAATATAAATAACAGGTGGCGATTTGCGCCTGTAATATAATAAAATAAGTGGCGATTCGCGCCACAATATAACGTATATATAATAATAAACAACGCGGCGATTACGCGATACGTTTTCGTAAAACGCTGGAGAGGAACTAAAATAATTATAATATTATACCGACGACGCGGACGGACGGGAAGATATAATAATGCGGCGGCCGTGTTATATTTTTGGTGATTTGGCAGAGCGGCTGATTGCGCTTCTTCGAGCGTAATCTTAATATTATATAACTCACACAACAATTAAAACACAATTTTAAACAATAATATAAATGAACAGTGGTATGTATGTGCGTGTGTGTGTGTGTGTGATCGGACGGTGACAAATATAGGCCGTTGACCTATATAATAAGGTGGCTAGGTGGGTGGCTGAAGTGGTGTGAGCACCCACAGCTATATAGCAGTTGTTACTAATGATATAAAAATTGAATCTAGGCGCTAGCAGTACTAACATACTGTATTAGTAGGTAAAATTGAAATCTAAAATTGTATCTAAAACCCAATCAATTGCTGGGTTCAATTGGTAGGTAATTAAAAATTTAAATTTAAAAATTCAATAGTAATTAATAATTATATTAAAAATAATCTGTAATAATCTGTTACGGGTATAAAATATATATATATATATATGAACGAAGATTAAAAAATGCATGTTTAGATATAACAAAAGAATCGTATCGGAAATTCTGCATTATTTTTTAATCTATTATATTTATACAAAATTTTTTTATTTATTAATTTTTATACAATTTTTATTACATTTATAATATTATTCATAATTTATTCATAACTATGTAGGGAGCACTTCAAAGTGGTCCAGCATTAAAAAAGACGGTTTGAAGAAAACGGAATGATATACACGCAGCACCAAATTCACCGAATGATTTGATAACGCTAGAGATACCAGATTCATACAAAGTTTACTCACCGTCTTACTACTCTTACTTACTCTCACTTATTTATTAGACGATAGCGGACCTAGTGAAAATAGAATATTAATTTTTGGAAGACCTAGAAGTTTAGAAGTATTACATTTTTCAAAAGTTTGGTATTGCGATGGGACATTTAAATTAGCACCAACAATTTTTGCTTAGGTTTACGTTATTCTTGCGGAAGCGCTAAATGGTGTCCATCCATTAATTTATGCACTGTTGCCAAATAAACAGGAAAAAACATACGATAAATTATTTGATATGCTAAATTTATTAAAACCTGGCTTCAATCCAAAATCAGTGTCATGTGATTTTGAATTATCAGTAATTAATACCATAAAAAAAAAATACCCTGACGCTGATATTCACGGTTGTTTGTATCATTTGACAAACAATTTTCATAAAAAAATGAACGGAATGGGTTTTGCTTCAAAATATAAAAATGATACTGATTTTTCAATATTTATAAAAATGGTTGTAGCTCTTTCATTTGTTCCAATCGAAAAGCTAGATGCTGCTATACAAAATTTAGGAGATGACTTATCAGAATGCTTACAACCTTTACTTGACTGGTTTGAGGACAATTATGTTGGAAGGGTTAATAGAAACGTAAGAGGTCGTCGGACAGCATTATTCCCACCACACATTTGGAATTTACACCAACGAGTTTTGAATGGTCAAGATAGGACTAACAACCATGCCGAAGCAGCTATTAGATGACTAAATGTCAAAATAGGAGTTCAACATCCTAGTTTGTGGTCTTTCATCGACTGTTTACGAAAAGTACAAGCTGAGCGAGATGTATTTTATAACCAACTTGAAGCAGGTAAGAGTCCCCCCCAGAAAACTAAAAAAATTTATTGACGCAGATAAACGTATTTTAAAAATTGTTCAAAGTTATGACATTAGAACTAAAATATCATTTTTACGCGGAATCGCTCAAAATATTTCATTACATTAAAATAAGATGTTGATCACTTTTTAATATAACAACAGAATAAGATAGGTAGGTGATATAACTAATATAAAAAACTATGTTTGACATCCAATAACTTTTTAGATATTATGAATTATTTGTATATTTAAATATTTTATATTCATTTTTTATGTATTATAATAAATATAAATATTTTGACGAACTACCTATAGTAAATATAATTAGTATAAGTATTTTTTTTTGATATTGTATTTTAATTGTTTTGGTATTTATTACCTATAATAAAAAGATTGTTTTAGATATATTTTAAATTTAAATATTCTATATTATGAATTATTTGTATATTTAAGTATTTTATATTCATTTATGTTCATTTTGACGTATAAATATAAATAACTTATTAATTGTATTTATTTAATAATGTAAATATGGATTTATATATATATATATATATATATTTTGACGTCCAATTGTCCCCACGTCCAAATGGCTACGTCCATTTATCCTAGATCGCGTTTCTGGGATATTGTCTTAATAAACTGCTATGCTCCAATTGAGCAAGGAAACAACGACATAAAATGTAAATTCTACGAAGAACTAGAACGAATATATGACACCCAACCTAGAAACTGCACAAAAATACTAATGGGGGATTTTAACGCCCAAATTGGATGAGAGCCTTTATATAGACCCACAATAGAACTGGAAGGCTTGCACTTAATATCAAATAATAATGGCATGAGAGCAATCAATTTTGCAACATCTAAGGTCCTGGAAGTAAGTAGGAATTTTTTCCCAAGAAAAGATATTTTTAAGCAAACATGGATACGTTTGGTCTAACCAAAAAGTATTGTGACTGTTAAAAAAAAAAAAAAATATTTATTAGATAGTTATTTACATTCAATCTCCTTCAAAGTATGCTCTTTCTAAGTCCATACATGTTCTCCAACGTTCCTACCATTTTTGAAAACACCAGTGGAAGTAATTTTTAGAAACTCCTCGTAGCTGCTCCGTTTTATTTCATCTATATCTTGAAAACGTTTACCCTTATGCGCCATTTTTATTTTTGGGAATAAAAAAAAATCACATGGAGCTAGGTCTGGTGAATAGGGAGGTTGAGAAACAACTGGGATACCATGTTTGGCCAAAAACTGCTGCACAACATGGGCTGAATGGGCTGGTGCATTATCGTGATGCAATTTCCAACTACCAGAATCTTTAAACTCGGGTCTTTTTCTTCGTACAGCGTCTCGTAAACGGCGAAGAACATCAATGTAGTACTCCTTTGTTATGATCTGTTCTTTTGGAGCATACTCATGATGAACAACACCTTGGTAGTCAAAAAAAAACGGTCAACATGACCTTCACTTGACTCCGAACTTGACGAGATTTTTTTGGGTCGTGGTAAATCAGGTGTCTTCCACTGCGAAGATTGTACCTTTGTTTCTGGATCGTAGCCATATACCCAAGTCTCGTTACCAGTTATAATTGATTTAAAAAAAAAATCATCAGATTCGGAACACTCTAGCAAATCAGTGGCGATCTGTTTTCGGTTTTCTTTTTGCTCACCTGAGAGCAGTTTTGGAACAAATTTGGCTGCAACTCTTCTCATGTCTAAATCAGTCGTCAATATGGTTTGAACTGATCCAAATGAAATTTGAAACTCATAACTTAGTTCCATAATTGTCAAACGACGGTTATCTCGTATTGCTGTTCGTATTTTTTGGATCATTTCCTCATTGCGGCTTGTTGATGGGCGTCCTTCACGTTTATCACTTGCAACAGTTGTTCTACCCTCTTTAAATCGTTTAAATCATTCAAAAACGCGACAACGGGACATGGTTTCATTTCCATAAGCTAACAATAACATTTGGTAGGTTTCAGTAGCCGTTTTTCCCAGTTTATGGCAAAATTTAATGCACACTCGTTCTTCTGTATTTTTGCTCATTATGAAATCCGACGGGACGTAAAAACACACTTGACTTAATCGCACCTAGAAGCCGACTAATATAATCTATGTCTAATATATTTTCCCAACATATAAAGTTAGATTAATATAGCACGTGCAAGTTCATACTCAAACCGGTTTACGATTAATCGTATCAGTCTCGATGCTTTTTGATAAGACCTTATCTCCGGATGCAAAAACTAAAAACCAAATTGACCACGTTATAATTAATAGAAGACATAAAACATGCATAACCAATGTAAGAAGTTATAGGGGAGCAGATGATGACTCCAATCACTATTTAGTAATCACGAATCTCGTGCCAAAGTTGTTAGTAAGCTGGAAGAAGAAAAAACAACATAAGCCAAGAACTAAAAAATTCAGCGTTGATAAAGCAAAAAACCCAGCAGAAGTCGAAGCATACCAAACTAATTTGACTGGCTTAGTTAATAGAGAAAGTGTGCCACAGAAAGATATTGAAGAAGCATGGGTAAAGATCAAAGAATCAGTGAATGAAGCCGCAGAAAACTTTTGAGTCTTAGGATCAAAGAAAAATAACAAGTGGTTTAATACAAAATGTCAAGAAGCAATCGGGGAGCGAATCTTATACAGGATTTACATGTTACAAAACACTACTCAAGAGAACATTCAGGCCTATCAAAATGCAAGGTCTCGAGCAAGTAAAATATTAAGACAGAGTAAGAGATTAGCTGAAAACAAACTGATATAGGATATTGAAATATACAAAAGGAATTCAAGATTATTTTTTGAGAAATGTAAATTTATAAAACAAGGTTATAAAGCAAGATTGACATTAATGAAGGATGACCAGGGAAACCTTATAATAGACACTAAGAAAAGTGTTCTGCGCTTAATGGAATTCTTTAAGAAAATTTTAAATAGTATACAAGATAACATCACACCCTACAAAAAAATAATCTATCAAAAAGTGGAACCAGAAATCACAGAAACTAAATTGGATGAAGTTAAAATGGTAATAAATTCCCTTAAGAATAATAAATCCCTCGGCAAGGACAATATAAATTCGGAGTTAATAAAGCTTTCGGGAAAACATTTAGCAACTGAAATACATAAACTAATTTGTAATGTATGGACTAGAGAAAAAATACGGATTGGAATATGGCGATCATCTGCCCAATTTTCAAGAAGGGAGACCCAGCGAAAGTAGAAAATTACCGAGGAATCTCCCTTTTGGACACTAGCTACAAGATTCTTTCTTTGATAATCCTCAGCAGAATTGAAATATATGCAACGAATATTATTGGAGAATACCAAAGCAAATATATAAGAGGGAATTCAACTACAAACCATATATTTACTATTCGATAAATTATGGAAAAACTATGAATACAATAAAGAACTCCACATGGCTTTTGTTGATTTTAAACAAGCCTACGACAGCATAAATAGAGACCAGTTATGGATTGCTTTGGCGAATCTAGGTATTCCAAATAAGTTAATAAGAATGATAAAGATATGCAACTCCAACACACTCTGCAAAGTCCGATGGTAAGGGGAACTATCCCCTCATTTTGAAGTAAAATCGGTATTAAAGCAGGGAGATGCCCTCTCTCCCGTTTTGTTTAACCTCGCTCTTGAAAAAGTTGTTAGAGATGTAGGGGAGAACCGAGTAATGGAGATTAATAGAGATATGACAATGTTGGCGTATGCGGATGATGTAGTCGTATTAGGAAATAGTCGCCAGGAAGTTGCACACACTGTAGAAAAATTAATTGCATCCAGTCGGAATATGGGACTTTTAATTAACGAAGCAAAAACAAAATGTATGCTACGGCACGCCATAGGCATATTATGAACGATTTAGTGGTCGGACCATACACCTTAAATGGGTCGACGACTTTAAATATCTAGGAGTAAACATCAATCATAAAAACGACATGCACAATGAAATCAAACTTAGGATAAACTCGGCGAATCGTGAATATTTCTCACTGAATAATCTGTTAACTCCAAGAAGGCTATCATGGACGACAAAGGAAAAAATGTACTTAGCTTACTTACGTCCAATAGTGACATATGAATGTGAGACGTGGTCGACAACTCAATGAGATGAGGAGAAACTTCTTATCTTCGAGAGGAAGGTGCTGAGGAAAATATACGGCCCTGCGAGATATGAGTTAACTGGAGATTATGAAAGGAGAAAAATACCAACTTAGAATCGCTTTATAATAAACCAAATTTTAAATGCTTTCTAAAATCTACACGTTTGGAATGGGCCGGTCATGTGTGGCGAGCTGAGGGAAGCATAATTCAAAAAGTACTGAATAATAACCTTACTGGTAAGCGTCCCAGGGGAAGACCTCGCCAACGTTGGCGGGATAGATTGAATGCAGATATAAGATTGGTGGTAGTAGAAACAAGTTTCGAGACTGCCATTGATCGTGACAAGTGGAGAGGTTTAGCAGAAGCTTCAAACGGCCTTAAAGGACCATAAAACACTCAAAATTGACATGTATTTAAAAATTCACAAAAAAACTGACAAAAAAATGACACCAATAATATTTTTCTGCGTTGAATAGTTTTCGAATTACGACGTCTTTAAAATAACGTGTGACGTCATAACATCCTACTCGCGGCGGCGACGTACCTATTTACACGTGTTACAAATCGGGTATGTTCTCACTGTTCTTAGTAAATTGATTCCTATATTGTGATTTTAAACATTAAATATTTCACATAATTGTCTAAACATGTAAGTATTATCTTTGTGATATGAATATATTGTAACGGACCTATACTGTCCGTATTGATTATTTTATATGCATAAGATCATACAATGTCAAATTTCCTAACTTGTAAAATTAATACCACAGGCACACGAGTACAGGACACGAGAGAGTAGAATATTATATTAATATAATAATTTGACAATTAAAGTAAATTCACACGTCTCTTTGCAAAAGTCGAAACTCGGTGTCTTAACGATTCGATAAGAATCATGGGTAAGAATACACAAGCAGTCGTTCCGGGACCCCTCGTATGACGAAGTCACCGCCCCCTCTTGTAAGAAATCATATAAAAGAGGGATCGAGACAAGAGCTCGACAGACGGTTAATGTATAACCAACGAATAGGGATATCTATGACACTCAGAGGCCGGTCGTAACACCACTCACCATCTTATTTTGTATATTCTACATTAAGCTTATAATATTTGTATTCGTGCAAGACTTATTTTAATAAACAATTAACTTATACTTGAACAACACGACGTATTCATTTTGTACGTTGATGCATGAATCGACCTAGTCGGGACGCAACAATATCATACCATGCTATGATATTATTTATTTATGACAAATAACATCTGGTTCATATGAGTGACAAAACAATGTATTTTATTACGTATTAATTATGTATGTATACAGACGTTGTTTACAGTTTAAATTTATTTAGTATTATTGTAAGTATTGTATTAAAAAAAAAAACAATATATTTGTACATATAGTAGGTAATTAGAATACAGAAATTAGGTAGGAAGTTTATCGTTGGGCCGAAATCCTACATATACATCATTTTCTTCCGGATAAGTCTGTCTTATTTTATAAATCACACATGATGGAATAACTATACTATTTCCCTTTCCAATCGTTGTCCATGCATTTATCCACGAAATAAATTGTTTGTAAGCCAAGTATCGCCAGACTTTATTTTGGGGTTCACTTTTACATAAAACTTTTTTTTTTTGTTTATTTTTAGACTTTAATCGTTTTTTATGACGAGAAATATTTAAAACGTCTTTGTCTAAAACTAGTTTGTTGAATAACACATTGTTTGTCAACTATTCCACTAACTTGTTTTACTTTTCACTTTCTTGACAACAGACGCTTTCTTGATTTGTCGTCATAACCATGACTAAATAGATAGGTATGATCACATCTTTACTGATACGCACATTCCCCTTCAGACCCAGTCTATTACTCAGTTCTCGGCTTCTCATTGGCTATCCATATTATCAAGTATCAACAGTTTTCATCTAATCACCTATTCTGTTGGGTCAACCCTAAAATACTAAATTTATAATCATTTTTTTATAAAATTGTTGAATTGTAGAATTCTTTTTTCTTATGACTTAACTTAATTACTTAAGTGTTAAGGTATACTGTTATAACTTATCTTATGTGCATTATGTGTGTCACATACTCACATGGCTAAATAGACAAACACAAATATATTATAAATTATTAATTTCTTCTAGTATTTCGAGGTACTTATAATGTTATATTTTATTGATATATTAATGAACACAAACTGTACAAGAATGTATCCATACTTTTTATGAAGTAAATTTTTGAAGTTTTTTATTTTTTACAGGCTTTTTGCTAAATAATAATGTCGAGTTTAAGTTGTTGAGACGTATAAATGACGGAGTTCTAATCAAGCATTGGATTACTTCTAATGGAATATTTAAAAATGAAACTTTGGGTATTATAATATCTAATAGTTGTTTCATGATCCTTGGTTCATTAGATATATGATTTCCATGAAGTTTAATGAAATCAATTTCTATTATTTTGACACATTCCATTAAATTTGCGGTTGGTACTGTTAGATTTCCTTTAGAAATAAACTCAATCCAAGATAATTTATTTTCCTGCTGCATGGCAATTAAGTGAGGATACTTAGTAGTAAATCTATTTGTAATGTATCCAGCTACATACTGAGCTGCTTGAGACTCAAGTTGTGAAAATGAATCATCTGAAACCTATATAAAATTAATATTTTTTAAATTATTATAAAATATTATATTTAAATAAATAAATAAAATAGTTTCAAAGGTACACAATACACACAGGCAACTCATATTGGTTGAGTAATCAATGCTTTCTTTTGGAATTTTGGCGGCTGTTTCTTCTGATTCACAAATTATGTTTGTCAGGTCTGTAGTTCTGTTTAATTCATCACCTCTATAAATTTCTGATGAAATCAAAATTTGACTAGTTAAACATGAAGTTTCATCCAGCAAATTTGTTTCTGATGTAGGTTCTGTGTTAGTATTTTCAGTAAACACTGCACTAGAGTGTTTTCCCAAAATATACCAACGAAGACTGTAATGCAATATTGATTTAAATGGAAAAGTTAAAATCTAAATTAATAAAATTTTAGTTAAAATGTCTTACCAATATTTAAAATCAAGAACTGTTATGGAATTGAAAGCACTACCTGTCATACCTTTCAAAAAACTAAAGAGATGTTCGAGTATGTCTTGATTAAGTTTTCTTGTAAGCATAAAAGAAATGTTTTCATTATTTGTTTTAATATAATCCCATAACATCATTAATGAAGTATTTGATATAATTATTCCTAAAAGAAATTATATAAGTAATAATTAATTATTTAACATTCAAATTAGATTTTAAGAAAACCTTTTTGAAATGGTAGTAATGTTTTTTTCCCGTTAACTCTCATACTGAAAATGAACGAATTCATTTTATTCAATAATTTTTTTTGATTCAAAATATCAAGTCCATAACTTGATACACCATTGTCATATTTATGACTGGTGTTCATTAAGTCAAACTATTCATTAAACAAACTTATAGTTTCAGACGCCTAAAAAAATATATTCAAACATAACTAAAACATTTTTATTTTTATAGGTGATTTGACTAGTTTTAAAAGTTTTAACTTGCATCCTTCCAATTATCAAGATTAAAGTATCCCAGCTCTCCAAAAAAGGCTATTGCTTTGGATACAGAATTTGAGAAAGTCTGGACTGCTAGCTTAACGTTCATCCGTGATGTCCCTTCAACCAACAGATGACGATCACTAATTTAGTATGCAATTTTAAAATCATGGTCTTTGTTTATATTAATTAAGCCTTTTAAAATATTCTTCCCAATAAATTTGTTGTTTGGCAAAATAAAGCCTCTGAAAAATTATTATTTTGTTTTAAATTTAATAAGGATACAAAATATTCAAAATATTTAGATTGCATTACTGGTCAATGAAATGGTTTCTGGCTAATTTTAATAAATGTGGAACATCTGCGAACACATACACTTTGTTGTTTGATATTGGATGTAAGAATGCCACATTATCTATGGATATGTTCAAATCTCTCCATAAACCAATGTTTGTAGAGCCCATATCGCTTACCATTGCGACAACATTATAATTAGCTTCATGCAAATTTATTAATAAATCAAATAATAAGTTTGATGTCATGGGTGTGTCATAATTGTAAAATATTGGTTGTTTCCAATTTGAAAATAGGCCTATGTTAAAAGTGTTGTATTTAGTGTTAACAATATATATACTGTTATATATATTTATCTGTAGTTTACAATACGAGTACCTCTAACAACAACTGTTTGGACACTTCTATGAGAGCCTATAAATTGCTCATTCATTCGATCATAGCAAATTCGTTTTGAAACATAAGTTTCGTCAAATGCTATAACACTATATCTTTCAATATCAGTCATTTCTTCACCTATCATATTATATTATGTTACATAATATTAATCATAAAATACCTGACGGATATAATATTACATTTATTGTTTTACCTTTTGATTTCATTAATTTTAGTACATCAAACAATATTCCACAATTAACATTAAAAGTTGATGCCCAACGTCTAAGAGATGACAATGCTATAACATAAAATTATTACAAACGTACAACTATATATTCCATTCAGAAATATAATATATTTTCTAATAACCTGGCAAAGGAAAGTTCTTTTTGAGTAAAAACATGTAAGCCTTTGGACTAACACTTCGTAAAGATATAGCAGATGCTATATCTTCTGATTTCCATTTAAAAACTTTTTTTTTAGGATGGAGAAGTAAATCAATTTGTGTTGATGTAAAAAGTTTTGACAATATTGTGTAAACCGTCCTTCAAACCTCAACTCCTCACTATTTAGTACTTTACTTTGTTCAGATGTTAGTTTTTTCAACTGTACGTTTTCTTGTTGTAACAATTTTATCTGGTTCTTTAAACTAAACATTATAACAATATTTTCATAACACATTTTTTATAATCATATAATTATATTTTTATTCCTTTATTTTTATATTACATAACAATTATTAATTATTAACATAACAGATATAGCTAAAACACAGGCTTACATAAAATAAGTAATGATAGATAAATGTAAGAGTAAGTTAATAAGTTTTATTGTTAATGTTATTACAATTATTTTTTTTTAATGTAAAATGATATGACCGCTTAATGTCAAATACATGTTCTTGATTTTAAATGCTGTTTTTAAAAAGCTATCATAAACAAATCAAGAACAAGTATTTTTCATTATGAGTACCAATAATCAGGAACTTTGTTTTATTGAATTTCTTTTTTGAATTTCTTGTAACAACTAACTAAAAAAAAAACAGGTACATACATGCAGAAATAATACAATAGACTATAGAAGATAAACAAATAGTTAAACATATAAATATTAATTTTCAAAAATTACTAAAATATGGTTTCTATTGAGTTAAGTTCATTAAAATATAGGCTATAATACACAAAGAACAAAATATACAATAAATATTTGTATATAACTATGACATAGAGACATTTTCAAATGTATATTATTAAAGACTTGGAAGTTATCTTATAACATATTTATATACAAATTAACTACAATTGAAAAATATTTGCACACTGTAGCTAAATTCTTATGCAAATATGTATAAACAATCAAACAATTTAAATGCTGGAATATGACAGTGCATTTTACAACAATATATAGAAGTATTACTTTTCAACTTCAGTTTTAGATGTCTCATCAATACTATCAACTCCTAAATCATAATGGTCTGGTATACTATAGTCAAATAACTTGGTTCGACATTTCACAGGCCGGCTAGGAAATAAAATGTAATCATAAGTCATATATTTTATACTAAATAATATGTAATATAAACTAAATATGTGCTTTTTATGAGTACCCACCTAGGTAAAGAATTTTGTATAATTTTAGTATCCAAAAATCCAGAACTTGATTAGTTTAAATCATTGCACGGCTCTCTAATATTTAAATAACATTTATTAACATTTGTTGTTGTATAAAATGTATTCAGTTATTCTAATTTATTGATCTTACACATAAAAACTTCCTGATGGTGTGCATATAATTTCAACGCTGGTAGAATTATCTTTTGACTGAGGAGTCAAAGGGATAGCATCTTCTTTAAGCTTCCGTTTACCAGTGCATGTATCATCATACTGATACGTGGGAAAATGTAGGGAGCAAATAACAGCTATAAATTATTATTTAACAAACAAATATTTATAAAATATAAAATTAAATATAAGGAATATAATATGCATAAACAATGGTAGTATTCTATATAATAGTTAGGTAGTTTGTTCATATATATATTGACTATTGAGAATTATATTTTAGGAGTGAATAGACAATATGTACAAATATAAAATAAAGCAAAATGTTTAATATAGTTTACATACTAAATTCTAACAAAAAAGAATAATGTTTTAATTAGTTTATATCAAACCTGAATCAAAACTATCTTTTTTTTATCTATTCCTGAAAGAGCTTGTTGAGCCCATAGTTTCCTAAAAAAGGGGTCTTTCGGAAATCGATGGAGTGTAATAGTTGTTCAACAGTATTCCACTTGATCTTTTTACTTCCACTGAGGCAATTTAAAAAGCAGCAAACCGGCATGTTTCAATGTTTGTATTAAATTAACAAGTCAATAAAATTAATTAATATTAGCAAAGAAATTGTAAAATTGAATTAATAAGATATTAACGTGTAAACATTGTAGTACCGTAGTAATATTATGTAAATTATAATTATGTAATCTCATATTATAAAATATTGGCGCCAAAATTATAACGGCCAATGAAATAACGAGAACTACAGTAGGCGTGGTGCGCTAGAATGAACGAGAACTAGTACTGATGTGATCATACCTATCTATTTATTCATGGTCATAACTACGCACTGACCACATTTGCACCAATTTAATTTACCACTTCGATTATCTACGTTAATTTCAAAATCATTATTTTCATTAAAATTGTTTGAATCCCGCTCATTTACACAATTTGGTTCAAATTGATAAGGTTTTACACTCACCATAACGAACAGCAACTGATCCAAAAGTAGACTAAAACATTACTGTTGTAATACTGATCGATATTTTGTAAACAATGTATAATAAACTGGAAATTGATAATATTATTGTTTTAATAATAGTCGGTTAATCTATTAATTTACGTTCTTCAAAACTAAAGTCTATAATTAAATCGCAATTCGTAGTGTACAAAATTACTTCGAAGGAATTTCTCTCGTATTTTTTTTTTTTTTTTTTTTTTTTCTTGTATATTGAAAACGTTGGAATAAACCACCAGAAATAAAAGATAGTATAAAAGATAAAATTACATATAAATAATAGGAGCAATATATTATAATAGTCGCATAAAGGAATACATTTTTTAAATATTTGAAAACATGATTTAACTATAGGTATAGGTACTTATTTTTTGTAATAATTTACATTACTTAAACCTAGAATACTTTTTTGATTTTAATTCTTCAATATCTGGCTTGGGTGTCTGTACAATATTTTTTGGTATTAAATTTTTTTCTAGTAGTTTCAGTGGTCCCGAAGAACCTTCAATCGCCATCAAATGGACCTTGTTCATAATGTCTATTCTCCAATTTCCTTCCATGTTTTCATACGTATTTTTTATTGTATACCGTCCTAGAGGTTTGGAATAAACCATTTTATCTCCAACTATTTTTTTGTCGGTATTACTGTTATGATCTAAAATAGAAATTATTGATCGAATATACATGCCTTCGTACAGTGGCGTGCAGACAAGACACAAATGGGGCCTAGGCCCCACTTGCAAATGGGGTGGGTGTGGGTGGTATTTTTTGTTAAGAATTATACAAGATATTAAAATTAAAATTTGTATATGTTATTTTACTGAGTGTCATTTATTTTGTAACTGTAAGTTCTTTCTATACACGTACGAATAGCTATTGCCTATTAGCTACAATCAATGCAATCATTGCAGTCAATTTCATCACGGGATAGACGGCAGACGTTAGACTAATAGACTCGTCTAGTTGTCTTAAACAAAGTTATTACTTTTGAGCAACTCGTATAGTCGTTTCAAATAATAATAAAAATTAAGAACACTAAAATACATATTTAAACGTACTACATGTAAAATGTATAGCACACAGCAGACCTGCATTGTGCATATGGCATATCGTCCTGTGGTAACCTGTTTTTACTGAACTTGGAAAATATAGATGAAAATAATCAAGTTGTATCCCAACAATATAAAAACATTTAACTACGTTTATTCTATTGAAATCGAACTTAATCAAATCAGGATGTAGCAAACAATAAACATAGTTTATAAATAAAACAAATAGTTATCGGCGCACAGCAATTCAACGTAAATCCCCATATTTTACCAAAACGATTTGTGTTGTGTTCGTCACGCAGTGTATTTCTGAACGATGGTTGATGAGACGAAGAACGATTATTATTTAATATACTATTTTAGTATTTATTACGTTATATAGTGCTGTTCACGTGTAATATTTTAACTTTACAGTTATTCATTTTGCATTCATTTTCATCCACTGCCACTACTACTTTATTTTTATATTAATTATTTACATATTCCATTTTAAAAATGAATTCACTGTGTCCCAGTTGTGACAAAAAACGGGGTTCTATGAACAACACTAACTGGATTCGGCATAAGGAATCTTGTCATAAAAAGTCTAAGACTCTTAAAAAAGCTGCTTCCAGTACAATTTCAAAATATTTTAGCAAAATTGAAGTTATTGAACAACCACGTAAGTAACTATAATAGTAAAATGTAATTACAACTAAATCAAAATAACTTTTTCATTTTTAAACGGTACATATTAGCTTGGCATAGGCGAAACTACAATAAACATTTTTGTTAAGACAGGCTAAATGATAAAAATGAAAAAAAAAATTCTAATTACAACATAATATAGGGTTGGTAATTTACTTTTTTGTTTAGTATAATACAATTTTTTTATGTTAATTATTTAATTTCAAATAAAAATCATATACCTAGGTAAGGAAGCTTATATTGTAATAGATGATAATTAAATGGTACCAATTTATTCTTCAAAACATATTGGATACATTAAAAATTATTAATTATGTACTGATGAATCTATTGATGTATAATTTTTTTAAAACTTTAGCAGTAAGTTAAATCTTGAAAAATGTTGAAAATTGTATTAGGTACTTACCTACCTACTTAATTTATTTTTAAATCTGTATTTTTCTATTTTATAATATTCAACTTTTTGAAGTCTAAAAATCTGTTTTTTATTTAACTAGGTATACATTCCTAATAAATTTAAGCAATAACAATTTTACCTATTTTCAATTGGATACTAATTTATTCAATATATTTATTTTATTCTTACTCTTTGGAAAAAAAAGCTATTTTAAATGTTGTTTTAATATATATTCTTATTAATTTTTAGTTTTGGATTATACATTTAGTGATATTGAGAAACGAAGTGAGCCTAATGATCAAAATTATAGTAATTCTTATGTAAAGTAGTTCAGAATAATGGTAAGTTCCTCATTAATTCATTTTTTATGTTTATAATTTTATGGGTGAATTTAAGTAAAACCAGTTGAAAATTCATAATTAAATTAATTGTTTTTTTTTGTCTCTATTTGAACATATTATTAATAGTAACTTACATGAGATAAATGATGAAGTGGACAAAACAATATCAATTTCTAATTTGAAAAATATTGACTTACAAAACTGTTTGTTTCCAAATAATTCTTTAGTTTTGGATTTAGTGATACTGAGAAACTATGTAAGCCTATTGATCAAGATTGTAGTGATTCTTATGTAGAAGTAGTTCAGAATAATGGTAAGTTTTTCATTAATTCATTTTTTTTTTTTTTTATAATTTTACAGGTGAAATTTATTATTACTAGATTAAAATTCACAATTAAATTCATGGTTTTTTTTGTCTATAGACGAACATATTATTGATAGCAACTTGCATGAGGTGATTGATGGAGTGGACAAAACATTATCAATTTTTAATTTGAAAAATATTGATTTACAAAACTGTTTGTTTCCAAATGATCCTATTAGAATTCCATCTAAGCTCTCACATGTTTTGCTCAATTATTTTTTTGAACAAGGTGCGTGCCAACCCAGTCCTTTTGATTTACCCAGTAAAATGTTTCCAAAAACAAAAGACTCGACGGGAAAGTTACGTTCATTTCACGAATGTTACTATTTTACAAATATTCCCACTAAACCAACTCCAATTAAACGTCAGTGGCTGTCATATTCACCAACAGTAGACCAAATATTTTGTACAACTTGCAAACTATTCAGTTTAAAAAAGGGCAAGAATCGCAATTTAGTAGACCATGGATCTAACAATTGGAAACATTTAAAAAGAACTATTGAAAACCATGAATCCTCAACAGAACATTTACAAGCAGAAATAAGTTGTGGCATTTATACTAAAAATCAACGTTTGGATTTAACGCTTTTGCATTCTGCTAATCAACAAATTGCTTCAAATAGGGAATTATTGCGAGTGATCATAGATGCACTTTTATATACTGCTCGCCAAAACATAGCTCTCCGTGGACATAATGAAAAAAAATCTTCCCTTAACAGAGGAAATTTTTTAGAGCTTTTAAGTGTATTGAGTATTAACCATGCTGGTTTAAAATATCATTTAGATCAAATAAATATGTCTAATACACGCCAAAGAGTATCATTTATATCAAACAGAAGCCAAAATAAATTATTGAATATTATGTCTGAATCAATTCGTTCACAAATATTAAAAGATGTTAAGGATGCAGGAATATTTTCAGTAATCATTGATACTACCACTGATATAGCCAATTATGAACAGCTAACATTTGTTTTGAGGTATGTGAACAATAGTGGTAGTATTGAAGAACGTTTGGTAGCTTTGGAAACCACAGCTGATGGAACCGGGCAAGGGTTATTTAAAAAATGTTGCAGTATAACTGAAAAGTATAATTTAAATTGGCGTCAAAATCTATGTGCGCAGTCCTATGATGGTGCCGCATCTATGCAGGGTATATTCTGGTCTTCGGACATTAATTCAAAAAGAAAATCCCAACGCTATATATGTATGGTGCTTTGCACATCTACTGAACTTGGTGTTTTGTAGACACTTGTGATTGTTGTGAAGTAACGAAACATTTTTTTGGTGAAGTTCAAGCATTAGTTTCATTTTTTCGGGCAAGAAAAAGAACTGCCACTTTCATCGAAAGTCAACAGAAGTTATATCCAGGTGATAGAACACGCCGGCTAAAATGTTTTTCCGACACTAGGTGGACTTCACATGGAAGGGTTATAACTGTTCTTTTTGAAAGATTTGGAGCAATATTAGAAACATTAAAAAGGTTAGTAAATGACAATGATAGAGTAACTTCATCAGGTGCTAAAAGTCTTTAACTGTAATCACATTTGAGTTTATATACTTACAATGAT
Source organism: Aphis gossypii (assembly GCF_020184175.1). NCBI lineage: Eukaryota > Metazoa > Arthropoda > Insecta > Hemiptera > Aphididae > Aphis > Aphis gossypii. The sequence goes on from NW_026082987.1 coordinate 53,799, forward strand.
CTTAAATAAAAATATATTTGCAATAACCACACCTTTATCCAATTACTTACAAAGTAAATCCATAGATTTTATCCAGGAATTAAATTTGGTGGATGCATCAAAAGAAAAATTAACTTCTATGCGCTGTGATGCAGAATTTGAACTAACAGTAAATAAAGCAAAACGTTTTGCTGAAAAATACAATATATCAGAGTTAAGTTTTAAAGAAACTAGATCAAGAAAAAAAAAAGATGCCTGGTGAAAATGTTTATGATGAAGTATCTGTTTCTGCATGTGATAGATATAGAACAAATACATACTTTAAAGTATTGGATCAAATAATTTCATCAATTAATTCTAGATTTAGTGGTGCCAGAGAAATACTTAAGGATTTATCTCTTTTATCTCCTGAACGACTTATGAATATGAAAAAAGACAATAAATCCATTCCAGAAGATAGTTTTCACAATATATCAAATTGGTTAAAAGATATTAACGGAAATGATTTGAAACGTGAATACATTATGTTTAGTCATAGTTTAAAAGATCTCGTTTCTGGATTAGAAACACCATTATTGTTACACAAGCCAGATGGCTCAGATGATACGTATGATACGGATTCAAGTGACAATACTAATACTGATGATGAGAACAACAGAGGTCTAGTAAATCCGGAAACCAATATAACAGTTAATACAATTTTGCATGTACTATCCAATTATTTGATGTCAGCTTTCCCAAACTTATACTTGGCCTATAAAGCACTTGGAACTATACCTGCTACTTCAGCGTCAGCAGAACGTACCTTTTCTAAGGTATTTTCTAAGCTTATAAAAAATAATTTAGATTTAACGAATTTTTATTTATAATTTAGGTGAAGTTAATCAAAACCAGATTAATCCACTATTGATCAAAAGAGACTGGAAAGTTTGATGTTAATCAGTTGTGAGAAAGACATACAAATTAACTATAATGAAGTTATTGATACATTTGGATTATCATCACAAGTTTTAAAGGATGCATTGATGTTTAAATAAATAAAATAAAATGTTTTTGACAGTTGAAGTTGTTTTAATTAGTTTAATTTTAACGAATGTTTAAAATATATTCTACAAAACTGGTTTAAATATATAGGTTTTTTAGAAGTTAATAAAATATTTAAATAATTATCATTATTAATTTATAAATAATTTAGTAAAAATAATCAAATTTTCTTAATAATATAAATATAATAAAATAATAAATAATGGATCTTGATTTATAAGTACAATAAATATTTAAAATTAAAATAAAAACTAATTGTCTGCAGTTATTAAAAATTCACTACATTTGATTATTTTAGATAATTATTTATTATTTTAATAATCCCAGTTGATTATTATTATATATATTGTATACTGAATAGCTATAAAAAATGATAGTGGAATCTGAAATACAATTTTTTTTTTTTAAATGTGTTTTCATGGAACTGTTTAGAGGCCCTTAATAAAACATATATTATTTGCAACTTTTAGTTTTTGGTGGGTGGTAGGTGTAAAAAAATTAACTTGGCCCCACATGGCTAAAGGGATTTGCACGCCACTGCCTTCGTACTTCAAATGTATACGTTTTGGCATATACTTTAAACGTGTGTTGTGGTATGACTCTAGGCGGCCCGTGTGAATAAAATGTTTAGCATGAGGCAAATCTTTCAATAAATCTTTGACAGTGAAAATTTTTTTTAACGCAAAATATGAATCACTATTTTTATGAATCCAAAGTTTATTTTTTATTTCTTTATCAGTGAGTGGATTATGCTCACATTTTTTTATCTGCCCATTATCATCATTCCACTGATGAATATTTGAAATGTAATACAAAACTGATGTAAATTGTTCAACTAATACAGTTCCATTACCATTGCACGTTTGAGCAGACCACCATTAGTGGTTTATTATACTTGTTTTCCACATAAAGGCACTATGATGATTTTTTTCTAGAGTTTTTAGTCGTTTTGTCAAACTTTTTGATAAGTGCCAAACATCAAACGCATGTTCGATGTTTGGATGATGTGTTCGAATATAACAACGAATTCCCTTATGTCGATCTGTTAAAAATACATTAATGTTACATTCGTCGTTTTTTCGTTAAGTTCTTGAAGTAGTGATTCGCAAGCTTTTTTTTCTAAGTCACCCTGAACCATTCCTTTTTGAGTAATTTTAAAATCTATTATTTTGGAGCTTCGAACATCCATGACTGAGTACGTGCAGTATTTGGCGCAAAAACCGGGGAAGTCAAATTGACCATCACCAGCTAACCAAATACTTGTACCCATTTTTAGTTCGTTTATATTATTTTGTCTGTGTTGATCCCAAATTAGTTTTACTACAGGTGCTGTATAGTTGTTAATGATTTTATCATAAACTGTTCTTGAAAAAAATGCAAGTTTTAAAGACGAACAAAATGTTTTCATTTGATTAAATAATACACCGGATAATGTTAAAGCAGCTCCCATTAAAATGTTTCCTACAAGTCGTCTATCAGATAATGGCTGAGACGTCCATTTGAAAATATGTTTATTTTCACATATCGTTTGTACGGCCAACATTGCTCCCTTGGTGTAATTATGAATATTTTCCACTTTAGCATTACAGTAATGACAACGTGTAAATAAAATTGACAAAGACTCCTAGAAAACAATGTAACATGAATCATTTTCTATTTCTTTAGATTATTTTATGACATTTTTTCCAGTTTGAATTACTTCGATGTCCTCATCATAAACTTCAAAACTTTCATCCTCCGAAGTTGAAAACTCATCAAGTGATAAATTTAATGATAAATTATGGTGACTTTTTAATACTTCACTACCTAATTCACATTGTATACCGATCTCGTTTTGTTTACGAGTCACAAATGATTCATTTGTAACCGCCACTAAATTACCGCCTTCTACTTCATCACTCGATTCACATTCACTATTTTCAAAAGATCCAAATGAGGGCTTTAACTTTTTTGGTGTACTTGTTATTATAGAAGATATAATTTGTTTTTTTTCTTTTGACATTTTTCTCTTTTCTCGTTCGGATAAATTTGAAGTAAAGGGTATATTTTGAGGAACCGTAGGAACAGCATTTGCATTAAGTTTTACTTTGACTTTTATATTTGGCATTAATTGTTGTCTAAATCTGACTGGTTATAGTCTTCAGACTTAAAATGCTTTGAACAAATTCTCGCGCCATTACCAGGGTTAAAGTTTTTTCGTTTACAATAATTGACCCAACTTCGAAACTTAGTAGGTGATTTCAATCGACATGGAAACACATGAAAATGAACTCCAGATGAAGATTGCTTTTCACTTCTTTCATTACAATTAAAAACAGAGCACAGTGTCATTTTCACAATCTAAAGTTGAAAAATTATAATACGTAAAAATCTAACTAATATAATATACAAAATAATCAGAACTTCATTATAATTAAAAATGATTATGATATGGTATCTGCTAAATAAAATAATAACCCGTAAACTGCAAAGTATGAAGGAATAAACAAATAAATAATAGTACTAAGTATACTGTACTACTGTGAAATGATACCGAATTTACAAACAGTAGGACTAAAAAAAGGAAAAAATAAAATATAATTCTACACAATATTATTTTAATATTGGTTGGTACTTACCACGATTACGAGTATATATCTGATAATAAAACAAAATAATGAGATATTGAGATTGAAAAAATGTCCAAGAGCTATGTAATACGTATGTTCATCAAAACCGATAGTAAATCGACACTCGACAGAATCACTATTATCAGTTTAGGTTTATAAATTATAAGACATAAGTAGATAGATATCACGGAGTACGGACTAAGATAATTATACAAATAGTTTTTGTTATTCTGTGCTAGGTATAAATAAAATAATAATAACAGCTGCTTGATAACCGATAATGCATCTATTTTTGTCGAATAAAAAATAATACACGATAATAATAATACACGGCCGCCGCGGTGCGCCGTCGAGTTGGATCTTATGACGTCACGCGTAATTTTTAAAACGCCTGTAACTTTAGAACGAATCATCGTAGACAATTTTTATTTAAATTTTTTATCTATGCAAGTTCGTAATAATAATAATAGACAATAAAAATAAATATGATTTTTGTGTTGTATGGTCCTTTAAAGGTCCATAAAGCAAAAAAAAAAAATTTGTGTGGTATTTAAAATTAATTTAACATACAAGACATTAGATAGGTCAACTGTAATAGGTAGGTATGAAATTAACATTGTACTTACGCTTAAATGTTTTTTTTATATTAGAGTTTTGACGTGAATTCACCTTGTAACACTTCGTACCGACCAAACTTCAGCACTTCACTTCCAGCTTCTTATAAAAAAAAAATTATCCTCAATAACTCTTAAAACTATAAAATATTTTTGATAGTTTGGCCAAGGTAAAATTGGTTTTTCGGAATCTGTAACCTGATCAACTTGATCTACTTCGGTTGGAGAATCACAATCACTCATTGTATTACAATTTAAAAAAATGTAAATAATGAAAACAAGAGTATACGATTTATGCAATAAAATTATTAACGATCAGTAGGTACATCATGCAGACAACAGAGAATACGATACAAATTATACGAACCCAAGTAATAAATATTACAATAGTGTAAAACAGCGTCGGGTTTCACGTGCAATGTTGTAAAAGTGTATAGCTGATTGTGCGCTAATGATCAATTGGAAATTTGTTATTCGTAGTCGTACACACAATAATAATATTATTTGCTAATGAAATTATGAAAATAAGATAATAGTGATAATATCATGTTCCGCATATTATTATGGTGCTATATAACGATAAATATAATAAATTGACAACCATTTTCTCAGTAATTAGGAATAGTACTAATAACTAATAATATTTTTGTATAGCAGAATCAGTCAATATCAATGTGTATGTTATGGAATATTATATTTATAGCTTATAATTAAAAGTACGTCGTATCCGCATAACATATTATTTTGTCTCCGTACACACCGTACGTGTACGACGTACGAGATACCTAATGTTCGTGTTATATTTCGCTATAATAATATAATATTATATTGGTAGGTACCGAGAACGTACTGTTGCGATCGTCGTCAAGTGTAGACGATAAACAGACGGTTTCTCGGAGTAAAAAATATTTAGCTAAGCTATTAATAGACGAAAACTAAAACCGATATAGAATTACCATAGATGATAAATATATATAATATTATTATAACATTATTATTATTGGACAATGAATAAAGAATCGAAGGAATAAAAAAAATATTCAATAAAATAGTATTCAATAGTAAAAAAAAGTATTTTAAAAAGTATTCAATACGGAAAAAAGTATTTGAATACTTTTACTCAAATACTTTAGAACACTGTCAGATGGCAAATATTATATTATAAAAACGATGAGCGACGGTTGTCGAATGTCGAAAGACTGATAATTGTCTATATTACTACGTATAACACCAATTACGTACCTACCAATTTGCATTTATCTTAATTAGGACCGATAAAACTAGCGTACCTACTACGGTAACGGAATCGTCACTTTTCTTATAGAAGTATAACTGTATATCTAATGTTTAGTATGACAATATTCCTTATTGTATATAATCTACGAGGTGATAACTAGGGTACGGATGTTGTAGTATTAAAAGTATAGTAAAATTGATTGCAGCATTGCACTATAAATTACCAAAAATTGCAATTAAAATATTAAAAATTGTACTAAAAATAACAATAGAAAAAAATAGGTACAAAAGCAACTGTTGCCATTTCCAGCTCTGTAGCCTGTTGGATGTTTTTTTTCCTTGTTCGTCCTCTTGTTCAAGTATTCCTCCAATAGTACCTTTCACGAAACTATCGACTCCGCAGTGGCGCTTCCGGTAGCAGATTTTCGTAAAGGGTCCCTAACGTGTGGAACTAAAAAAAAAAATAGCCTAATTGCTGCGCATTGTGTACAAGTTTGAGATACCGCGGAAAAACAAAATTTCGCCACCGGAAGCGTCACTGCGGAGTCGCTAGTTTCGTGAAACGCACTGAAGTTCTTTTAATGATGCGTCTATTGTAATATAAATTGGTTTTCCTCAATGATTGATTTGGAAAAAAAGGGAAAAGGGGGACTCGGCATATGTTTGATGAACGAGCGTTCCACATAAAATTAACTGTCACATTATCGTGGGGGACAAAGCACCTCACACCCCCATTTAGTCACCTATATTCCCAAAAAATCATTAAATGTATTACACAAAACTATTTTAAAAGAAAAAACACTTGTTTATAACTTATTTTTTTTTTAAAACATTAAATGTTAAATTATTAATTAATTATTTTACAAAAAAAAAAAAAAATTAAACTACGTATTAAATAAGGCCCAATAAATGTTCATATGAACTATTTTCATTTTTAAAAAATCGTTTAGGAAAGTTTACTTCATCTGAATTTCTTTTGTCACTTTTATCTCAACGTATTTATCTGGTTTGAACAACTGAATGGAAGGTTCGATACAATTAAGGAACTCCAATGAAGATACATGCCCTGTAGTCAAAGCATTTCTTTTTGATGTAACTATATTGTTCATTGCACTGAATGATCTCTCAAATTCAGAGGAAGAAATTGCAATTGTTCTGACTGCTGTCAAAAGAGAATGTAGATAGCTTATTTGTGAAAAATCTTCTGTATCTTTAAACTCGTGGAATTCTTGGATCGTAGTTTTTTCATTTAAATGAAACCTTGCAACTAATCTTCTAACGCAGTCATCTACATACAGAATATCAACATTATCAGGCCAGTAATTAGAATTTAACACATCCAAATCTTTTAAAGGTTCATCAAATTCATTTTTAAAGTCATTTTTTTTTAGACACAGGAGTTGCTAGAGTAGTAAATAGCCTAGAACGCAAGTTATTAGCTAAACTCATAAAAAACTGACCATGTTTTATTTTAGGAATTGATTTGTTTCTGATTAATTGTGCATTTTTTAACATAAAATGTGTGTCCTTGCATCCATAGCTTCTTGTGTTTGTGGTCCACATACATAGGACATCAAATCAAATATTCTAATAGTACGTTCTATACCTCTTTTTGCAGTTGAAAGTGATAAACTTCTTTCTTGCAACAGTAACGATAAGTCTGCAAGTTCAGAAAGCCCTTCGTACATAATTCCTGAAATAAAAAGAAAGTTGATTAAAAATGTAATGTAAAAACAAAATATACTTAATTTACCTAGATTCGTAACAAATTCTACTGATGTTAGAATACATTTTAGGCCTACATATTTAGATCTTTCTTTTGAGTCTCTTTCTATATCATTAGCTGTTTTGGAAAAATGATCAAATAGTGGTACATAATTATTCCAAACTGCTTTTAATGTTTTTTCGCTAGAAGCAACCCATCTAATTGTGAAGATTTTATCAAAATTAGTGTATCAGATGCTGCTAATTCTAGTCGATGGTTACAGCAATGCCAAATTAAAATATTAGGATACATGCTTTGTAGCTGAACACCGACACCGGACAATCTACCCAACATATTTGAAGCACTGTCGCTCACAAAAGCTATCAAATTTTCTTTTAAAAAATTGTCCGTTAACCCATGTGCATAAAGATCAGTTAAAATAGCAGTTTTTATAGAATTAGCAGATGTATTTTGAACTTCAATTATATTTAAAAAGTATGTAATTACATCATTGTTATTGGATACAGCGGATCTCAAACAAATAACCAACATACTTATTTGGCTTAACGTTATAGACTAGTCAACAATGATACATACCTATTTTTCTTTTGTCATGCAACATATCAAGATATAGTTTCTTACTTATTTCAAATGTTATATGATCAATTATATTGCTACATGCTTTATTTGTCTGAATAATTCTCCCCATATCCAATCCATTAATTATTTGAAGATCTACTAATTTTGGCATGTCTGTGTAAGGTCTTTGATTCTTTGTTATGCTGTATGCTGTTCTGAATATTATTTTTATATTTTTAATGTCAATATATGAATTTTTAATACTTGTGCCGGCATAATTTCCAACTTTTGTTTTTCAATTATATGTTCTGTGTGTAAATGGCTTATAGAAGATTTATGTTTTGAAATTTTTTTTCTTAAATTTGTTTGCTGTTTCTTAAAATCATCTCCAACTGGACATATTTCTCCATTCATCCATTCATGTGAACCATGAGTGCCTTGGAGTTTTGTTAAATTAAAATTGGCTTTAGAACATATTTTGCAACCAATTGTTTTATAATTAAAAAAAATCCATGGGTATTCTTCTGTAAAATACTTCACTTGATTATCGTCCCAACAATCTGGAGGTTCTGTATTTGGTACAGTATTTTCTGATGCTTCAGTTTCACTTTCTGTAGTAATATTGCCCTAAAAATTTAAAAAAAAACATTTAAGCAAAGTTTATAAAATATATATATTAGTAAAATGCACTATAATTATTTACTGAATGATAAACTAGATAAGAATTTAAAACATTATATATTTATGACTGAAAAGTGATACTAACATAATGATATAGAAATATATACCCATAAGTATTTTCTTTTAAAAACTATTTATATTTATTTTATGACCATTTTAATATAAAATAAAATAAAAGTGTGTGAATATTTTTATTTATTTTAATATTAGTGCAATAAGACATTTTAACAAACAAGCAAATTATTTAGTCTGATTTATAAAAGCATACATTTTCAAAAAACAATGCCTAATATAAAATATATTCTGCATGCAATTAAAAGCTGTGAAATAATTTTCACAAGAAACAATCAAGCAGAACAATTTAAAATGAATCCATACACAAACTCTTAATAAATTTAAAAATGTATATAAATCCAAAAGCAAAATTATTAGTATTGACTATTGGCTATAAATGTTCAACAGTATAATTATTATATTTTATACTATTAAAAACTTATTAAATAAGTAGGCGGAATAGTATAAAATGTTTAATAATAACAAAATATTCTTTTAACAATTACCCACTGTTTAAGAATTTATCATTTGCAGATTAACTATTATGAAAAATAATTTTAAGACTTTTATGATGATTTAATTATGTAAAGTTCTTTTTTAACACTGTTTGTGGCAAGTCATATGCATAACAATCTCTTATACAGAACACGGACTGTGTAATGGTTGTAGAATCAATTTTGCTATTTGAAATAATTAAACATTAATTATACACTTGTAAAATCTAACTGTAATTATACACCTGTCTTTGGATTAAATTAAATAAATAAAATTATTATTATTAATTTTAACCAAAGACCAAAACATTAAACACTTCTAATACCTACATAGATATGATTGATATGAGAAATAATTTATTTTATAACATAAATTATTACATTAAAATATTTGATATTACTTATTACTTACCAGTGGCAGTGCAATATTCATTGATACGCTTTCAATATTTATTTCTGTATCCACAGAGGTCTCCTACAAAACAAGAACACTAAACAAGTCTATCAAGTTGATAATTGTATTAAAATAAGGCAATTAATAAATGTAATAAAATTCAATAGGTACAAAATAATAAGATTAAACTCAAATAATAAATCCCTACCTAAAGGTTAAAAATTATAAATCATTTTATCATACCTCATTGTTATTGTTGGTTTTAATTTCTTTTTGAAGTAAGAAAGTACAGTATTTTTCCTTTTTGATTCAATTTCTGGTAGGTAATCTGGTACGAATTTTTGATGACAAGTTAAAATATATTATTAAAACTTTAAAATTACACAGGTTATATCTAATTAATATACTTCATAAAATAGATTTAACCTAATTATTATGAGTTAATAAACAATTTAAGGCTTTTCAATTTTCACACAATAATCTTGAGTAATGAGTACAGTGACAATTGATTTTTCAACAGCCGGCAATTAACGTTGTCATAGATAGTAGAAGAACGTCTTATGAACGTCATTTTCGCCATAGAGTAATTACTCTATGGATTTTCACAAGCTCAAGAACCATAGAATTAATAATTATCCTCTTTGGTAATTGAAGATAAAAGACTTAATCTATAAAATGTATCTATGGCATAATCAAAGATATATGCTTATATTAATGTGGGCATAATACAATTTCTTATTTTATATTACAATTTACCAATCAATTTTTTTTTTTTTTAATATTCGATTCAAATAATATTATGACTATAGGTTATAGGTATATTTTGCACCAGAAATACTGATGATTTACAAATTCACTTTAGTAGTATAGTAAATGTTACGTTCCCAGCGTTCCGTTTCAAATAAATAGAAGGGTTATATGAATCATATCCATGTCTCTGGCAAATAAGATCTAAGTACCACCATGGCCGCCAACAGAGGGAAGCAGCTTACAAAGTATTAGTAGAAAAATTAAAAGAATTTGAATCAGAAGCAAACAAGGATTTAGTGGTAAAGAAAATCAACAATTTAAGAAGCAGCGTCCGAAAAGAAAAAATATGAATCTTCTCTCAAGTCAGGAGCTTCTGCTGACGATGTTTATCGGCCTAAATTGTGATATTATGATATGGTGAGCTTTTTAAGCGACTAAGATACGCCTCGAGAGTCAACATCAAATTTGGACATACAAGATGAAAGCATATCTGTTGCGCCGGAATAGTTCTTACATGTTTTTTAGCAGTGGACTACTCCGACTCGCGTCGATTTCGGGAAGGGTGACCTTTATGTGTAATTCATAATAATAAACAGTATGTTATGGAGGCGCTTAGCGCACAATACATATAATGTTCGACTAAAAGAAAAAAATACAATAATAGTGTGTAGACATTCAAATAATTGTATGGGCGCCCAAATAATGGTAGGAACATTAAAAAATTATTCACTAAATAAAAGCTACGAATTAGCATACAGACAATAATACAATATCATAATGCGATCGACAGATCAATATGTGAATAGTATCAATGACAACAATGATAATAATAATAATAATACAAGTGATAATGAAGGAAAAAAAGAAATGATAATGGCAATGATAAAAAATGAATAATTCTGATAATATCACCTGGTGCACTGAACTCTATACATGGAAGGCGCATAGAATCTTAAAATGTGTCCCCCATATGGACAGCGCCATATTGATTCCGTTTTCATGGAATAATCAACAATTCATGGAAACATTTTACCGCTATTTTTTAAATTATGTTTTTAGATGATCATATAGATACCATAGAAAGGTCTTTAAAAGAAAATTCATAAACTGAACTGTAGATATATTTTTTTTATATGAATAAAGCGTCCTATTCAGAACACTTACGATATGTTGCAGTTTGATAAAAAATAGAAGACTTTAATAATTAAGATACAATTATCGACGAAAATTAATAAATAATGTAACTAATTTAAATTATTAATTGTAATAATAAATGTTCAAATTCGTTTAAATAATAAATGTAATAATTCAAAAAAAGAAACTGTTTTTTTTTTCTTTTGCCTTACTAGGTAATCGTCATGAGTTTTAACCAACCCACAAGCGCGTTTAATATAATTCCAATAACATTGCCTTTGAAATCGGTACATCTACTAATTTACTATGTCTAGGAGGGTCTCCCTAGCTGGCAGATAGCTGAAAATTTTATTTTTGGGATTACAATTCAATTTCAATTATAATACAATTAGGCCAGTTATCATTGCAATTATAATACTATTAGGCTGGCTACGTTTGATAACATTCTATAAAAAGTTCCTACTATAGGTAGGTACTCTAGAAATATAATGACATTTTCATTTTACTTATGAAGGTGTATACGTACCACCTTAAGTGTTTTATTTAATTATATCCAAATATTCTTTATAAGCATAAATTAAAAGCCCAAGGCTTTATAAATTATTAAACTTTATTAAGAATAAGATTTTAAACTCTGTTTAATATGGTGCGAAAGTGCTGTGTTCCAAATTGTGAGTTGAAAAATGTCAAAGGACTCAGCATGTTCAAGTAAAATACAATATTTATGTTTATAATGTTTGACAAATAATTGATGAATTTTATTATTTAATTTAATAATAACAATAATAAAAAACATTTAATAAATTAAATAACAATTAAAATGTATTTAAGAGGCATTAATACCAAATATGATATGATCAATTGACAATTAAAAAACCCAAATGTACAAAATGCATATACTATTTAAATTTTTTTAGTCCAATAATAAATATTAAAAATAAAATCATACAATTTTAAATGTGTAAAATATATTTAGAATTCCTTTTGGTGATATGAAAAGAGCAGAGCAATGGATAAGTGCTATAGGTTTATTAAATATAGAACCAGGCAAAAATTACTTTGTATGTCAGCACCACTTTTTAAACAATGACTTTAATCAAGAGGGTGTTGATGTTAATGTTAAAAGGCTAAAGATAAACGCTGTGCCTAGTCTGCTTTTGCCGGTAGGATATTTAGCAAAATATAATTAAATACAAAAATGTTGATATAATTTAAATAATTATTTACTTTAAGGAAATTATTTTAATGGATGTTGTTAATGTTAATGAATGTTTCATTAACCAACCAAGTACATCAGAAGAATCTTTTGTAAAGTCTTTAAATTCTCAGGTAAGAAAATTAGTGCTGTAATATTTTTACATTTTCTTATTTTGATAACTTTTTAAGGAGAGTAATATGATGGAATCTACTGTAAACAAAAGTGTTAAATTAGGAAATACACCAACAAAAACTATAGGTTTATCACTTGATTCAGAGGTAAATTAGTTTGATGTTTTTGTTTGGTTATTCTTTTCAACATTTTTTCAAATATTTTTTAGGAATTCAATATAGATAATGATTTATGTCATATTGTTGAAACACCTGTTCAATTAGAATACTCTTCATCAAGATTTTCTCAAGTAAATTTTATAACCATAACTTTTTTTCTTTAGTTACCAATTGATAACAATTTTTCTGCCTTAAAATTTTAAATAGTAATAGTAATTCACATAATAAATATTACTAAAAACAATTTGTAGTTTTAAATTATGTGAAATAGTAAGTCAACTGATGACAAAAACATTCTAGAACTTTAAAACTAATTTAAAATTGTATTTTTTTTTAAAAAAATTAAGTATACGAAAAATCAAAAGAAATGTGATAGCTGTCTTAGAAAGAAAAGCCTGATTGAAGCGAAGCAATATTATGCAAATAAATTAGTAGAAATTGAAGAACAAATAAATAAGTTTCCCTCGTTTTGTCCGTGTGTAAATACTAATAATACCTCACAATCAATTACACCTGATGCGTCAATCAATGTAAAAGTTATTAGTAAGTTACAAATAAAAAATGTACTTGTTTTTTGAATAAAACTCAATTTAATTATATTTATCTTATAGCTTCATCTAATACATATATAAATGAATTAACACCCAAGTCAAATGCTCGGCGTGCCCTATTTTTGGACCATTGTTATGAAACATCTCCAACAACATTAAAGAAAAAAACATATTACCACTCAAAATCGACACATATTTCAAATTAAGGCTAAAACAACATTAAAACGATGTAAACGCCAGAGACTTCAAATTAAAAGAATTAAATTATTGCTCAGGGAACTTAAAAAAAAATGTAATCTCCACGAAAAAGTTTCGTCATATATTGAGGATACTTTCCCAACAGCTATGACTGAAATGTTTAGTCGCTTTAAAACAAGAAAGCAAAAGAGTTTTTCACCAGCATTAAGAGCTTTTGCACTAACTCTTAATTTTTACTCGCCTAAGGCATATGATTTTGTGAGAACTGAATTTGGTTCAAGTCTACCTCATAGAACAACATTGAGATCATGGTATCATGAAGTAAAAGTTGATGAGGGATTTACTACTGAATCATTTATAGCGCTCCAAACAAAATATGAAGAGTATAAACGTAATGGTAAACGGTTATTTTGTTCTTTAATGTTAGATGAGATGCATATTAAGAAACAGGTAGAGTGGGATGGTAAACATTTTCATGGTTTAAGTAGTATTGGTAAAGATTTGACAACAAATGACCCTAAATTAATGGCTGCAACACAAGTCTTAGTAATCTTGGTGGTTGCCATAGATTCAAATTGGAAAGTTCCAGTGGCTTACTTCTTTCACAAAGGTCTGAATGGACAAGACAAAACCAATATTGTGATAGAAACTTTAAACAGACTTTCTGAAATTGGTATGAATAAATAAATTATTATTCTGAAATACATAATGTAAAATACTTTTTATTTTCTATAGATATTGAAGTACCTTCTTTGACATTTGATGGACCAGCTACCCATTTCACAATGGCTAATATTTTGGGAGCAGATTTGTCATCACAACATTTAAAAACACATTTTCCACATCCAAGTGATCCTTCTAAGGTCATTCATTGTTTAATAGATCCTTGCATGCACTTAAACTAGTGAGAAATTCGTGGAGTTCAATGAGAGTAATTTATAATTGTAAAAATGAAAAAATAGATTGGTCTTACATTGAAAAGCTTGTAATGCTTCAAGAATCAGAAGGGCTTCATGCAGGTAACAAACTAAAAAAAAGGCATTTGGAATGGAAGCAGTCTCCTATGAAGGTAAATATTGCTGCACAGACTTTGAGTTCCAGTGTAGCAGATGCTATAGATTTTTGTAGAAACTTAAAAATCAATGGGTTTGAAAACAGTGAAGCAACAACTGAATTCATACGATTTGTAGATAAGTGGTTTGACATACTCAACTCAAGAAATCCCTATGGCCATGGATCCAAAAGCCCTATGAAATTATTAAATTATCAAGACATAAAAGTATTTTTAGATAATATTATAGCATATATATCGACACTTACATGGGGTCATGGACAGGGATTGATGATTGAACATCCTAAAAAAACTGGATTTTTGGGCATTATTATATCATCCATGAGTGTTAAACAAATATTTGAAGATGTTATAGTTCAAAATCCTGAGCAGTTCAAATATTTGTTAACATATAAATTGTCTCAGGATCACTTGGAATTGTTTTTCAATGCAATAAGGGCTCGTGGAGGTTGGTGTGTCAATCCAACAGCAAATCATTTCAGTGATGCTTACAAAAAATTGGTTATGCATCACAGAATAAAATCATCTGGTGGAAATGTCAAAGCATTGGACCAAACTTCAATACTACATGCAACACGAACACCTGTAATCAAATATCATGATACAATGCCAAACAACGATACACTATCAATCTCAAATAGTAGAAGATTTGAGGAAAATGAAGAGTGCTATAACAATGATATGGATGATATTTTGAGTTTATTACCTAATTTTGATATCGACAGAGAAAAAGAACTGCAAAAAGATTTGTTAGACATTGGGTTGGAAATGCCACCAAATTATTTTGTTCTTTCAGAATTTTCTGAAAATGCAATTGCTTTAACTGCAGGATATGTTGTTCTAATGGTAATTCTTTATTTTTTTGGTATTTTAAAATTACTAAAACAATTCAAATTATATCATTTTAGGTGAGGAAGCGAATCAAGTGCCATGAATGTATGGCAGCACTATATAAAGGTAACATACAAGACAACCGCATTAATTTAATTGTACAGAAAAATCGCGGAGGTTTAATAACACCAGCTAGTGATGTCATTACTATTTGTCAAATGACAGAACTGCTATACCGTCGATTGAAATGTGACATATTGCAATTTAGTCAACACAATTTTGCACAAAATATAGCCATAGCAGTATTCAGTCGTCTAATTGATAAACACTTGTTTAAAAATCTTGATTTTCATACTTTTGATTCTGAAGAAAATCACATTACAATATTAATAAAACAATATCACTATGCTTTATCAGAATCAGAAACTTTCATGAAGTTAAACAAATAAATCATGAAATGATCGGTAAAAATAAGCGAAAAGTACTTACACGTCTGGCTATATTCCAAAATGTTTAAAGTAAGTAAATGAATATGACTAATGAGTATAGCGAACGATGTTAATACGTTTTATTCTTCAATGTTCAGTCTTTTAGGTTTTAGGCTAGGTTCACATGGACGCACGTACACGCCAGTCTACGAGCGAAAGCAGAATCTTGCGTAGTTGCGTCGTTATTGCGATCGACACACGTGTAGGCGCGGTATGCGCACCATGTGAATCATAGACAAGTATAAATGATGTGAATAATGTATTAGAAACCCGTAATTCGTATAATATCTTAATACGCGCGATTAATCGACGCGTGTTCATATGAACCTAGCCTCAACTTAACTTTATAATCGTTCTAATTTCATATATCATGATTTGTTCTACAGGTGACCATCTGATACAAGAGAGACTGAACACCTGAAAAAACCTAAGAAAAAACACTAAATACTATACAGTAATACAGTATACACTGACAAAATACACACGATATGAAAATAAAATAAATAATAATGTACAAAACTACAAAATAATTAAAATTCAAAATTTCAAAACTGTATGTTCTATTATCATTATAATATTATTGGTTTTTATCTTATCAGTTATCAATAATATTATTATAACCATAAATAATTTGATTTATTCTCATAGATAATAAAGATATCTTTATTATCTATGTTTATTCTCCATGTTTTCCATGGAGTAAAATATTAACGGAATCAAAATGGCTGCCTTTGTTATGGGGACACTTCTTAATCATTGAATTATATGCAATGCGCCTTCCATGTATAGAGTTCAGTGACCCGGTGTGACTCTGATTCGGTGCTGCCAACTGAACGACCCCACTGCTTGGCGTACGTAACACAGACGACGACGGACTTCCCGATGCGGATTCCTGCGTTGGCAATTCAAAACCCATATAGTGTAACGGCGACACCAAAAGATACGACGACCAATTGCTCACGGAGTAGAAGTAGACTCACAATAAAATAGAATAGGATAAAATCACTCGAGGTCGAAACGAATGGACCGGACTCGCATATAAATATAGAACGGCATAAAGCCGCGTAATTAACTATGCACATGCGTAGCGAGGCGATGACAATGAACGGGAATTTGACGGAATGCCGAAACGGCCGGCACGATGACCCCTATACGTATGGTCAACAGTGACACAAACGAAGAAAAAACTGGACGAACGCGGTCGGCAATTTTACGTAAAAACAGCCTAATCGGCGGATGCGAGCGAACTGGTAAGCCGGTCGAGAGTGTCGAGCCCAGGCGATTAGCATCGCCGCAATCGCAAAATCGCGATATGACGACGACAAGAGACAAAGTTCATCTTTATTCGGCTTTATCTTAATGAGCCGAATTGGGTGAACGCAGATACGTGGGCTTGTAAAGTGCGGTTCAAACAATATCTGAGGTTGGTAAAATTAAGGTTCTAAAATTTTCTGAAATATAATTTTTTTAAATATTTAATTTTGATAAAAAAAAATATATATATATAAGATAGATTAAAAGATATAAGAGATTATACAATATATTAAATATTTATAAATATATAAAATATAATAATATAATATAATATGTTTATAAATATAAATAAAAAGACAATAAATTACACGATGCACTTATTTTGCCATAGTACGGTGCCTTCATTACAGAAATAATTCATAAAATCTTCTCGTACTTGTTTTGCCGTATTTGCAATATTCCCTGAGTTACGACGATCTAAACTATGCATATTACTATTTTCATCCGTTGTATCCGTTGTATTTCGTTGTATCCGAGTGTAGTTATACTCCTATTTGCTATGTCTAGGCGCGTATGAAGTAGCAGAATTTACAATGAAACATTTATGTAATGCACATGATGCCATTACATTTTTTTGTGATTTTTTTTTGGTTCAATATTAATTTGAGTGTGGAATACACGAAATCGATTTGCCAATATTCCGAACACATTTTCCATGATGCGTCGAGCGCGACTCGACCTGTAATTGAATATTTTTTTTTTCATAACAATCCAATTGTGATTATCGAAACGGTTTAAACATATCAGTTCGTAACGGAAACGCATCATCGCAAACGAAAACATATAATGGAATTTGTTTGGAATTTCCCTCAATGTTGTCTGCGCAAAGAATGTTTAATTCTTCATTTACTAGTTTTTCGAAAAACGTTGTATTATGAATAACACCCCCATCAGATCGTTTGCCATTTGTTCCAAAATTTACCAATATACATTGATAGTTTGCATTCACTAAACCTAAGAGAACCATACAATAGAAAGGCCACCTTTGTAATTTTGTAAGATTTTGCTATGAGATTGAGGGAATTGGAAAAAAGGCAGCGAATCATTGCTAAAAAGTTGATTAATGATATCCTTTTTGAGGCTGAAATGGGTAGCTTGACATTAAACCATAAGTTCACAACAGCAGCAGAAACTACATCAAGCTTTTACTCGCGAAATCATAGTTCATACTTTAATTTTAGTGCAAATTCCAATTTAAGTTCAAATTTTAATTTTAGTGCAAATTCCAATTTAAGTTCAAATTTCAGTTTTTCTGAAACCACTGTCTATATTTATCAAGAAAATGATCATTTTGCTGGCCACACAACTAATCAACAACAAACTCAACCAGAAAATGCTGCTAATTATATAACTAATTTTATAAACTCTCTTGAAAACTAAACTATGTATCTACATAATATAGATTTAAATAAATATTAATTACATATTGTATAATTCATATGACTTTAAATCAAATAAAAAAAAGCATAATATATTCATTACAATATTTTGTGTACTTACCTTTAAATATTCCCTTCGTAGTACTTGGTACAAAGCATCACAGGTCTCTGGAATAATTATTCTAAGTGCTTGAGATGAAATGACTGAAGTATATTTTAAGTCTTCGTATGTCCTTCCAGTTGCGAGGAATCTTAAGTTAACTGCTAACCTCTGTTGTATTATATGTATGAATATTTTATAAGAGATGTTAGTACGTAAGAAATAAGTTAAGAAAAACTATAGATAATAAGTAAAACAGCAAAATTCAATAAGTTCAGCAATACTTAATTATTCACACAAATAGGTTAAAATAACAATTGTGCAATTCAGTGTCAATAAACTTTATATTACAGTTAGCATAGTAAGCAAGATATAATAATAAGAAATGTAAATAAATTTGTTTAATAATTTATTAATCGGGTTAAAATAACAATTACATAATAATCATAGTGTCATAATGTCTATAAACTGTAAATTTAACGTAGTAATAGCAAAATGTAGAACAATCGATAGTAATTCGATTGTAAGTGTAATATATAAGAGAGATGGCTAAGACAGCAAAGGGGGTCAGTAGTGGTAATCGTGTGACTCGATTATCACTAGACGTCATATGTGAATAAAGTTCTTCTTTTGCGTTATTTTGTGTTTAACTTTATTTTGGTATACGTCCGAGTAATCGGCGTATACGACAAAGTGTGGGAGCCTTTATTATTAGCCTTTATTTATTAACTCGTGGCTCGTTAATCTACGGCTTTCTTTTGTGTGTGTGTGTGTGTGTGTGTGTGTGTGTGTGTTTTGATTATACACGATTTTTTTCGAGTGATCGGTGTGTGTGTTGAGTATTAAGTACACGCGAAATTTCTTTTGGATTTCTACAGTTGTGTGCGTTGAGTACACGGGGTTTTTTTTCAGTTGTGTGTGTGTGTGTGTTATAGATACACAATTTTTCGAGAGACCTAGAGTGTGTGCATGTGTGTAGTAAGTACACGCGAATTTTTTTTTGGGGATTTAACAATGTCAGATTTCTACGGAGCTTGGATTCTATGTAAAATTGAAACTGAATCAATAAATAGTTCATTTTCCAAAGTAATACTAGAGTGTTTGAAAAACAGAGAGAAATATATTATGAAAAATAAAGTTTTATTATCAGCAATCTTTCTGGATCCTCGTTATAAAATAATACTCACCGACGACCAATGTAAAGATGCTATTAACCATTTGATTGCAATTTGGCTCCATTTAAAAAAAATAAATGAAAAGAGTATTGATTTAACTAGTATAAATATAATAAATCAAGAAGCTGATAATGAATTTTCTTAAAAAAAAAGAAGTTAACATTGAAAATTCAAATTTATCCAACAGTTCTCAAACATCAGTAGTTCGTACTAAAATTGAAACAATTTTAAAAACTTATTATATCAATCAAAGCAGATTGAATCACAGAATCAATATTTTAAAGTTTTGGAATTCAATGGAGACAACATACCCAGAAATTCATACATTGGCCAAAATAATATTTGCTGTTCCGTCAACACAAGTTAGCGTTGAGCGTTTATTTTCGGGATTAAAATTTATTTTGTCCCCGTATAGAAGCAACATCAATTCTAGAAATTTAGAAGATCAGTTGTTAGTGCGTACCAACAGGTTATTTGAAAAAAAAAATTGTAAAATCAAGTAAATATTTATCATTTTAATAATTAGAAAAGTTTTAAAATTAATTTGTGTATATTATCATTAAATATTAAATTATAAGTATACATCCCAACTATCATTGATAATAAAAATTTATTTATAATCAATGCAACTACATATTGTACTAATTTTTTTTTTTTTTGTACATTTTAGCACTGAGAAAGATGAAACGTCTGGAACTACTAACCCATCTTCAAAACGCCAAAAAAAATAGTATGGTTACATAATAATAATAATATGTATATTATGGATATAATAATTATTAATATATTGTTAAAATATAAAATCTTATAAAAGAAAGTTTATAAAATATGTATTGTATTATGTTAATTTTTAAGTCTCAACCTAAATCATAATTGACTCTTGGGCCTTATAAATATATGCCTATAAATATTAATATTAAAACAAAAATGAGTGCTACGCCTACGTTTCAATTTAGAATCTTTACCCTCAAATATCAACATCAATCATCTGAAAGGTTTTTGGTAATATTAGTTTTTATATTGAGTTTTGGTGATAATTTTAATTGTCTCTGTAGTCAACAGTAAAACATTAATGAAGTTCATAACAATAATTGTTAATTAAGGTGCAATGTAAATACTAAAGCATAAGTTTGTTAGTTGTAATTTTGAATTGGAATATATGTTACCATACGGTTTTTGATTGTTAAAAGAGCTGTCTATCACTAGACTTGGTTGAAAACTACTAGGTTTATCTGTACTTATATATATTTTGGTTTTATAAGTACAGATCTATAATTGCTTAAAATTTAAAAATAATTTTTTTTGTAACAGGTTAAAACTGGTATAAACCGCAACCGTAACCGCAACCTCAATTTCATATTTTTAAAATTTATAATTAAAACCGAAACCTTAACAATATTTTTTTGAAAAATCAAAACGAAACCGAAACCGAAAAAAACATAAAGGTTACAATCCCTGGACCTAACAAATGAACAGGCCGAAAAAGCAAAGGTTCTAATAAGGAAATTCCAACATTTATTTACTTCGGAACAACTGGATCTAAACTGTGCCAGTGTAGAGGAATGTGAAGTTAAATTAAGATTGAAAGATCCGGGTTTTCAAGCGCCATACAGAGTATCTCCAAAGCAAAGAGAAAAGTTAAAAAAAATAATAAATGAAATGATTAATGCAGATATTATTGAACCAAGCAAAAGTAGCTACGCAGCACCCGTTTTTCTCATACCAAAAAAACAAAAAGGGGAATACCGGTTCCTAGTAGATTTTAGGAAACTCAATGAACAAACAATAAATGACAGGCACCCTATTCCACGAGCACAGGATATATTCAGAGCTCTAGAAGGGGCAAAATATTTTTCAACAGTTGACATGGCACAAGGTTATTTTCAGATCCCAGTAAGACAAGAAGATAGAGAAAAATTAGCATTTACAACGGATTTTGGATTATTTCAATTTAAACGAATACCACAGGGTTGGAAAAATTCAGCACCAATTTTTCAAAGAACAATTAATCAAATTTTTAGCGAATACCTATACAGATCAATAGTAGCTTATCTGGACGATATTTGTTGTTTCGCAGATGAATTCGAAAAAGCATTATATAATTTAGAGAAAATGTTCATCAGGTTAGACGAGACAGGACTAAAACTTAAAACGAATAAATGTTTTTTTTTTCAATCTGAAATTGAGTTATTAGGGCACAACATTTCTAAACATGGATTAAAACCATTAGAAAGAAACATTGAAGCAGTAAAAAAATTTCCCAAACCAACTAAAATCAAGGATGTTAGGGCATTTATTGGATTATGTTCATACTATCGAAAATATATCAAAAATTTTTCAAAAATATCAAATCCTTTAATAGACATAACAAAAAAAGATATTGGATTCAAATGGGAAAAAAAAAAAAAAAAAAACGCCTATATCAGCCCCAGTATTGGCGCATTTTAAAGAAGGAAGACCAATTTATATAACAACTGACGCATCATTGGAAGGACTAGGAGGAATACTGGAACAAGAGGACGAACAAGGAAAAAAACACCCCATAGGTTACACTTCTAGAAAATTAAAAGGGGGGGAAAAAAATTTTTCCACTACAGAGCTAGAAATGGCAGCAGTTGTTTTTGTAATTAACTATTTTCGGGAATACCTATTAGGAAGAGAGTTCATTGTATACAGTGATCATTCTAGTTTACAATATTTCAAAACAATGAAAAATCCTTCATCAAGAATAACGAAAAGCATTTTTAAATTAATCGAATATGACTTCACAATTAAACATAAAGCAGGATCAGCAAATTTAGCAGCAGAGAGCCTCTCCAGGTTTCCTATAAATTTAACACAGATAGAAAAACTAAATTCGAATGTAGAAATCAGTATGGAGGATATTGAACTAACACAAGCAGAAGATGAATTTTGCTCAAATATGTTAAAAACACTAAAAGGGGAAGGAGAAGAAAAATTTAAAAGAAAATCACGAAGATACTGTGAAAAAAATAATATACTATATTACAAACAATGGAATAAAAATATACAGCTAAACCTACTAGTAATTCCAAGAAAATTAGTCAACATTGTACTAAAATCATATCATGAATCAATTTTTAGTGGGCATTTCGGAATAACCAAGACAATTGCAAAATTAAAACAAAAATATCATTGGAATACAATGATAAAAGACACCACAGATTTTATTAAGTGTTGTATTTCTTGTCAACTATTAAAAACACCGGTCGGTAAAACATCAGGATTGCTACAACCAATACCTATAGATTCAGGAAAACCGTTACAAAGATTAACGTTCGATTATTTAGGACTACTACCACCATCCCACGGAAAGAAATACTTAATTGTGGCAACATGCAATGCAACAAAAATGGCTTTTGCAAAAGCAGTAGCAAATGCAACGGGAGCAGAAACAATAAATTTTCTTATGGATTTAATAACATCATACGGGGTTCCAAAATATTTTTGTAGCGACAGAGGCACACATTTTAAAAATAAAGAAGTAGAGGAAGCATGTAAAAGTTTAGGTATTGTTCAAATATTTTCTAGTGCATATCACCCACAGACGAACGGAATGACAGAACTAATGAACAAAATAATATGCAATAGTTTAACTCACTATGTTAATAAAAATCAAAAAGACTGGGTGTTGTATAATAAATTAGTGGTTTTTGCATACAATACATGCCCGAGCTCAAAGATAAAAGTAAGCCCTTTCTCTCTATTGCATGGCATTGAGGCCAACCAACCGTTAGATAATAAAATTATACCCAACATTGACAATTTTAATCTAGCAAAATCATTAGATACATTGCAAGAAATTAGGAAAGAAATACCAAATATAATACAAAAAGAACAACAAACACAAAAATTAAATTACGATAAAACGCATAAAACTGTTAGCTACCTACCCGGTCAGAAAGTATTAATAAAATTCCAATTTCAGGAAGCAAACAAATCAAAAAAATTAGCATATAGGTATAGAGGACCTTTTAAAATAATTAAAAAGATATCTAACGTAAATTATGAGATAGAACTAATATTAAATGGAAAAACAACCACGGACGTCATACACGTACAAAGAATAAAACCTTTTACAGACAGAAAAAAAACATGTTAATATATATTAAAAAGTAAAACTATAAAAACTAATAATAACCAAATGATATAATTACATGGTTTTTTTTAGAAATATGTTTCAGTTCATGATATTGATAATAGCAAGCGCCTTCGCAGAGGAAAAAATAAGCATAACAATATCCTCAGGAGCTTTCTTCAATGAAGTACCAGAAGTAATAGTATATGAAAAAAGTATACCACTTATATATACACAAAAAACAATAATAGAAGAGGAAAATAACGTAGATAACTTATTAGAAGTAGAAAATTACTGCGAAAAAAAGAAAAATAGCTACTGCTACATTGTACAACAATCCCTAATTTTATTAAAAACCCTTAACATAAATATTAATGAAAACAAGAATCTGGAGAAATTAGCAGAAATAGTAGGAGATAGTAAAAAAAAAAACAAGAAAAGAGGCATACAATTCATAGGAGATTTTTACAATTTTTGCTGTGATATAGCAACCGAAAAACAAATAAAAAATTTTTATACAAACGAAGACAAACTAAAACAACAAGCTGACAAACTAAGGGACGTATTCGTATCAGATCACAAAGATCTAAACCAGATCACATCACAATTAAATAACTACACAACTGCAACTAGTAACAAACTAGAAAATTTAAAAAATATCTTTAAAACATACCTTACCGAAGAAAAAAAAATGAATTAATGGAAAATACTAATACTGATAAAGAGATAAAAGGGATGCAGGAAATAATCTTTAATACACTAACAATAGTTATGAAAATTATAAATTATGAAAGAGACACAAGTACACAAATACATTGTAAAATTGGGAAAATACCACCAGGACTAATCACTATAGACACCACACTCCTGTCTCCTATAGCTGGGTGCTTATGGGAAAAACGTCTAGCCCACCAAATAGGAACATAGTCACGTTATGTTAAACTATGAATTCGGTATACTAATTATCACATTAGTTTTTGAAAAACGAAGATGTGCTAACCACTAAGAAAACCAGCCCAGAACACTTGAAATGTGAGTGAATATACCAATTGACTACCACACACCAATACGACGGTCGTAATTTAATGCAGGGGTTCCCAACCCGTGGTTGTGGTACTGTAACGTACCACGTACGAGCAATAGAAAGATGTAGATTTGAAATAAATGTGAACGCAGTTGAAATATTTTCTAAGTGTTTTTTATTAGAAAAATATTCTAAGTCCAAATAATTAATTTAACTAAACTGTGAAAGTTATTCTAAGTCCAGGAGACATAAATATTGAACTGGGTGACGTGAAGGTGCTCGCTCTGGTAAATCACGTCTGAAATGTTCCTAATCTGGGCCCCCTTATATATCATCCAGGGACCCCCGCAGTACCTTCAGGTCCCTGATAGTCAGCGTCACCTGCATCCGCTCTTCCCACGCCTCTGCGTTATCCGCGCGACAGTGTGCTTCAATGTGTGTCTATAATATTCTATCGGGACAATTACGCATCCACACATGTCACCAGATAGCAACTATATAGTCATTATTTTCTAGCGGGTAGAAAGCACACGTGTGATGATACTTGATACTTTCCAATTGGCTTTTACTTTTTATTTTAGGTCCCGACTTGTTGGTTGTCTAGACTCGATTATTTCTGTCTAGACTCGATTATTGCTTTGCTTGGCAGCCTACCCTTAGCATAATTATAGGGATGTTTGTTATGTCCCTAGAGTTATGGTTATTGTTGGCTACAGTATGTAGTAGGTAATTTATATATTATATTTAATATAAGTATCAGAGCACGTTGCAGTACGTGGAAGGCTCGTAAGTGGTTCGCAAAGAAATTTGAACTTCAAGATTTAACAAAAAAATTATTTTTCTTTCTTTCATAAATATCATATAATAAAAATATTAAGAAATTAATTAATCATAAAAATTTATGTTAAAACAATTTGACTTCTAATTTAGTTTTATCATTGAGGTGGTACGTGTATTGATTGTAAAAGTTTCTGATGGTACTCGATGATAAAAAGGTTGAGAAACCTTGATGTAGTGCTTTTGCCATTTCAGCATGACCCACCACTTCTTGGAAAATCGAACGACGTGGCATTACGCCGGTTAGAGCAATTAGAAAATCGTTTCAAACGGATTCCTAACCTTCGTGAAGAGTACAACAATGCTATGGAAGACTATTTGGTTTTGGGACACATGTCTCGAGTAAATTTACAATCAGTTGATGGTCAGAAGGACGTGTACTACATCCCTCATCAGGCCGTGCTATGTTCGGAGAGCACTACTGCGAAAATGCGTATTGTCTTCGACGCATCGGCAAAATCTTTTTCGGGATTATCATTAAATAATAATCTTTTGTTTGGAGCAAAACTACTACAAGATTTTTCCAGTATAGTATTATGATTCAGACTACATTCCGTATCATTCACGGCCGATGTTAAGCAGATGTTTCGTCAAATTATGGAAACTGAAGCCCACCGGCAGTACCAAAGATTTATTATACCGTTTCACTCAAGATGAACCGGTTCAAGAGTATGAAATGAACTTGATCGATGGCATTGTACTAGTGGGTAAGGTTAAAACATCAACCGGTAAAGTCCTTACTCGCCCTGCAGTAAAACTATGTCCTATACCAGCGATTCTCAACCTTTTTGTATTCGCGTACCACCTACACAGTTTGAAATTTTTTACGTACCACCTGACCATATTTTTGCTTTTTTTTTTTTGGTTATTAATATTGTATATGTATATGTTTTTTATTAAGGTAGATTTTATTCGCGTACCACAGGTTGAGAACCGCTGTCCTATACCCTTGAGAGATTGAAGACAAAATCTTCAAGGTGGGCTGTATGTTCGGTAATTATGTAAGAATTTTACTATCATAACGACGATAAGACCAATTCCACCTGTCCCACCCACCGTACACCGTCTTCAGTCGCAATAACGTAACGGGCGATGTTGTATTCACCAAATTTGTTCGTGTTTAGTAATTTTATAGTTTGTTTTTTTTCATGGTTAGCGGCAGTGTTGGGCAAATCGTAATCTGATTAATGATTAAAGATTACGATTACAATTTGTAGTCGTTAATCATTATATAAATTAATGTAATCAATAATTACAATAACAAATTATTTCAAATGATTAAAGTCATAATGTAATCGTAATATTGATTACGATTACAAAATTTTTTAATTTTTAATCATGACTAAATTTTAATGATTAATGATTAATGATATTTCAATGACTATTTGGACTGAATAACAGGTATATTTTAAGATAAAAATTTAAAAAAGATACAGCTAGTTTATTGATCATTGTAGTGCACTTCATATGTATTATACTTATTGATTAATGATAACCTATATTTTTTAGGATATTGTAAAAATATAACAAAATAAATAAGAAGTAAATTTAACAATGATAAATGCAATTTTCAAATATTATAGAAAAAAATAACAATTAACAATACAAAATCATATTTTTTAATAATAAACTAAAGTAAACATAAATTATAATAATTATGCCATAGTAACATAATAAGAATAACAATGAAAATATATAATAATAACTAATAATAACAATTATAAATAATGTAAAAATCATAACATTTTTATAGTATATTTGCTTTTAATACAACGCGTTTTTCAAATAATTGATCGGATAATTTATGACTTCTAGGTTGATTTATCATTGTTGCAAATGAAAAAAGTCTTTCCACAGGTGCTGACGACGGAAGTGGAGTATTGTATCGAATAAAAACTTGTTTAATAATAGGATACTTTTCGAGAATATTTAGATTGTTTTTTTCATCTGACAAGAAATGTAGAACTTCTAATTCTGATTTTGTCGTACCAGTTGATGCCGAAGAAGAAGATCCGAAGTCAAAAAAGTCGTCCGTTGTTTGATTTATGATTGGTGATTTTTCTGAATGAAGTGGCGTGTTTTGTGCACTAATCATGTCATCAGCTGCTTTTTTGAAAAAGTGAATGAGCTTATCGTGATTTTCTATTTTCACACATGTTAACCAACGTTTTTTAAAACGTGGATATGAGAATGCTGCTATTGAAGAATTAACAGATTCAAGAGAAGAAAAATTTAAATAATTTTCAAATCTTTTATCAATACTTTTTAATATTGCATCAATTATAGGTTTGCAGTATAACCAGATACGTTCAGGTTTAGCTAACGTTTCAATTTTTCTTCTTAATGCCAGAAGACATGGTAGTACTACACCATAATAAGTATTTGTTTCACCTTGCATTATATCCAAAGCTTTCAGCCATTGGCGCTGTGCATAATAAATGTTCTTCAATATAATCAAAATCTTGTTCCCGCAAACAGTTTTTTTTATTTATATCTAAAGCATTATTTAAATTTAAAATATTTTTTTTTATATTTAATATCTGTCGAAGTGCATCGTATAAACTGTTCCACCGCGTTTCTCCGGGCCTACTTAATGTATGTCCTAATATATTTTGTATAATTTCGGCCGATTTTGGCCGTCCAGCTAAATTCCAAAGAATATTACATTAATAAATTACTGAAACATGTACTAATGACAACTCATCAGAGTTATTTATAACTTTATTTATATCTGCTGTTACACATAAATTAAGAGTATGTGCGAGACATCTAAAATGCATTGGCAATATGCTTCCTATATCTGAATCTGGCCCATGTAGGTCACATTGAAATTGATTACTTTCGTTTGATTCTAAATTAAATTCTGAGGTATCAATATTATCAACTGAATTTTCCTCTTCGATAAAAATTATATTTCTTCTCTTTACTCTAAACATTTTGAATGCTTTAACAAAATTACTCCCATTATCAGTAACTGTTGCGATAATTTTAGAAGGATTTAAGTTGAATTCCAAATGTATTTCATTAATTAGATCAGAAATTCTATCGTAAGTATGACTTCCTTTGAAACGACGACAAGCTAAAGCCTTTGATACCCGTTTTAAATCAGTTGATGAAATCCAGTGACACGTTACCCCTAGAAAACTCCCCTTTTTCCCAGACCAAATATCTACAGTAGTACACACAAATTGAGCATCTTTTAAGTTTTCATTTAATTCGATTTTATTTTTTTCATAATAAGTATCAATTTTTCGACAAAGAGATCGTCGGCTTAAAATATGAAGTCCGGAATTGGATATATTTAAAGTATCAAATATTTTTATGAAATACGGGTCTTCTACACATCTCAAAGGAACCATATATGTAAAAAAAAATTCATAATTTCACTTTCGAAGTTCTCTTGTGTTGTTTTAATTTTTAATTGCTTAACAAAAGTTTTAATTTGACACTTGATACTTATTTTGGTTCAATGAGAGGGTGGTGGTCAACATATTTAAAATATACAATATGCTTCAAAGATTAAAAAAGTTCACCATCGTTTCCCTTAATGATGTTTCGAGTTTTCTCTATAGATATTTGAAGGAAAACTTATGGAAAACTTTGTGTTGGATTTTTAAACCTTTGATATTGTTGTATTAGGATTTAATGAATTTTAATTATTAAGCAATAATAAAAAATAGAATTTAAATAGGTTAAGATAACAATTATGAAATATAGTGTTGTTAAACTTTTATATTTTAGTTAGCATAGTAATCAAAACATAGTACCTAGTAAGAAATGTAAATACAATTAGTTATTAATTAGGTTAAAATAATAATTACGTAAGTTAAGGTGTATGAAATGTAAATTAGTATAATACAATCAATAATTACTCAATTGTAAATTTAGTATATAAGAGATATGGTTAAGGCAGAAATGGGGTGATTGGTGGTGATCGTGTGACTCGATTACCACTGGACGTCACGTTAAATAAAGTATTTCACATCATTTTTGGTTTTACTTTATTTTGGTATACGTCCGAGTAATTGGAGTATACGACAATATAAACATACTACCTTTTATGATTATTCAGCTACAAAATAACTTACAAATTTTCGCGATTTTTGTATGATTTTCGTAAAGATTTGACCTATAAATTCTTATAAAAAAAATTGTGACTAACCATTTTTAATTTTTATATCGAACTTCGCTACCTCGAATTTTTCGTTATCCCAAACTACTTTGAATTTTTCTTGAAACTATTATTACACTTAATAAAGTTTTTCTCTCGATAACTCGATAAAAAAATCGTTTTTCGTTATCTCGAGTTCACAAATAATATTTTAATTACGGTTAAAACAAGAATTGTGCAGTACATTGCATACATTGTGCAGTATAGCGATTGTGATTTAGCGCGTTGGTAGTTACGTCTGTAGTCTTCCTTAGTTCGTTTGTTCGTTTGTAGTGAAATGGAAAAGATGCATAAATTAAATGTTCTTTCAATTTAGGACAAAGTTCGTTTAATACAGTTAGATGAAAAAGGTGACCGTAAAAAATATGAATTTTCCAATGAATTCAATGATGAATTTAATGGTGGAACAAATACATTATCGTCAATTATTAAACAGAAAAAGTAAATAATGAAATTCAATTGTGAAAATATGAAAAAAATGAGGATGACCATATTTGGACATTGATAGATGTTTGTTATAATGGTTTACTCAGTGTCGAGGTAAAAATATACCATTAAATAGAACAATTTTACTTGCAAAAGCAAACGAATATGCACAATAACTAGGACACACTTATTTTAAAACGAGTAGTGGATGGCTTACAAATTGGAAAAAAAGACATGATGTAGTTTTTCAAACTGTTTGTGGAGAAGAAACTTCAGTAGACACACATTGTTGTTCAAATTTGATTAAAAATTGTCCTAATGTCTTAGCAGGTTATTCTTCTAATGATATTTTTAATGTCAATGAAACAGGCTTATTTTTCAAATGCTTACCAAATAAAACATAAATATGTCTGGAACTGAAAAACTAAAATTATTTGTCATTGGTAAATCAAAGAAGGCTAGGTGTTTTAAAGGAATTAAATCTTTACTAGTTGACTATAGTCAATTAAAAAGGCTTGGATGACTTCGTTATTATTTAGTGAGTGAATTTTAAATTTTGATAGAAAAATGAAACTAGAAAATCGAAAATTTCTACTATTCAGATGATTGCACAGCTCATAATCACGATATTGAATTAAGTTCCATTAAAGTACATTTTTTACCACCTAATACAACATTTATACTTCAGCTCATGGACCAGGGCGTTATACAGAATTTCAAAATGTTTTATAGTAAATAAATAATCAGACGGTTCATCGATAATATCGATAACAACGAATCATTTTCTATAAACATACTCGAAGCTATAAGAATATCTGATAAGGCTTGGAGAAGTGTAACACCACAAACTATATTAAATTGCTACATAAAAACCGTTTTTAAAGATGGTGATATAATTACATAAGATAACTCAACTACTATTTCTAACGTTAAATGGAATTTTATCGCTGATCATCTTAATTCAGATGACAGAAATTTTTCACATTATGTGGAAATGGACAATAATGTACACGTACATGGGACATGGACAGATGACGAAATTTTATCAGAAACCATTGAAAATACCAGCGATAGTGAAGACGAATCACAAAATGAGGAGGAAGTCATTTTTACCCAATTAACAATTCAACAAGCTAAAGATACTTTAAAAACACTAAGGAATTTTGTCGGGACTACTACAAGTATGGATGATAAGGCTTTTTCCGCATTATCTAATTTGGAAGACATCGTAGCAGAAAGAAGTAATATTAAGCAAACTTTAATGACAGATTAAAAAAAAAAAAAATAATAATTTATTCAGTCATTTCAGTATTTTAATTATTCAAATGATGTATTTTAAGCATTCGTATTATTTATTATTCATATACATTATACAACATACATTTATAGTATAATTTTTTATTTTTAAATAAATCTCGATACCTATTTCAAATTTTTTCTGTTCCCCTTGAGATTCGACAGAACGAGAATCTACTGTACGTATAAAACATAAAAATTAATTAATTTAAGTAATAATCAACTAATAATAAAAAAAGCGGGCAAGTGGGTACCGTTCTGCTATACATTAGGGGGTGGGGTGGACCTTCGGACTAGGGTAGGTTAAATTTGAATGCAATGATAGGTATCATTGTATACGAAAAACGATTCTGAACGAAGATGATTTGTCAGCCTAGAATATTTAACGTTAGATATAAATATAAACAATTTTATGAATTTTGAACTACAAAATAATTTGCAAATATTTATGATTTTGACGAGTTTTTGTCAACATTTGAACTTCAAATGCTAATAAAAAAAAATTGTGCCTATGTATTCTTATAATTTTTTAATCACTATAAGAATAACATATGAGGAACTTAGTATAAAATTTTCAAGTATTAGTCACTAACCAGAGGATCTATTTTGTACGCCATATGAATATTATTCGTACATACGATCGTTAGTACACATTTTATTCGTATATGAATATGATTTGGTATTTTGTACAACCATACGAAACTTAGATATACGAATCATTGGATATACGGATGTTTTTCGTACTGCATTTATGCATTTATGTACGTATGACGTCATTATGTGATGACGTTTATCAGTATTATAATTTCAAACGAATATGAACATTTTTAAATACGTATATCCTATGAAATCGTATAGTCGTATGTACGGATTTTTCGTACATATTTTAAACTAATTATGGTGGTAGTCTTAACTTACTATAAAAACACTAAACTAATATATTATATTCTATAAAAAATATTGTATTATTTACATTTAAACTTAAGATATTATAATGTATCTATTGCATAATATTAAAATAAATAGGTAACTACAACAAATTATTAAATAACATACTTATTTAAATTTTTATCTGAAAACAAAAATTAAAATATCTATACATATGGTACTCATTATAATTTAATTCTGAAATTAGAACTTCATATTGGTGTAACGTGCCACGCACAAGCAATTGAATGATGTAGTGTAGAATGGATTAATTGTAAAAAATGAAGACTGTCGAAATATTTTCTAAGTGTTTTTTATTGAAAAATATTCTAAGTCCAAATGATTTAATAAATTAAACTGTGAGAAATATTTTAAGTCCAGGAGACATAAAAATTGAACTGAGTGATATGAAGGTGCTCGCTCTAACTCTGGTGGATCACGTCTGAATTGTGCCTAATCTGGGCCCCCTTATATATCATCCAGGGACTCCCGCGGTACCTTCAGGTCCCTGATGGTCATTTGCACCTGCATCCGCTTCTTCCCATGCTTTGCGTTATCTGAGCGACGCTGTGCGTCAATTATACATCTATATTATTCTATCGGGAGGTAATTGTATATCTATAATATTCTACCGGGTGACAAGCGTACGTTCGATGATCTGTCTTTGACCCTGAACGATGCCGCCACATAATATAACTTGTTATAATGCAAATATTGTCGACGCGGCCAGCGTTCTCACGCCTCTCCGCCGCCGTTGATGATTGTTAATGTTTTAAGAAAATCTGTGTTTGATCACCTGCGTACTTTTAGAACCTTTTAGCTATTTATTTGTTTTACCCTTATCGTATTTATAAAAGTGTTTGTTGCATCCCCAATGCTAAGGTTATTGTTGCCTACGGTATGTAGTAATTTATGTATTATATTTAACATAAGTATCAGAGCACGTTGCATTGAATTTAAAAATTGCATAATTATATTATTGCGGTAAATTACTATATAATAGCTTTATAACTTATGATAACACAGAGATTCTATTTATGGTTAAAATATAACAAGTTTGAAGCGTATTGATAATTGATATTATATTTTAATGGTTATTTCCCGTATTGTCGTTTTATTCGAGTGCCAAGTGGTCTTTCAGTGTTTATTCATCAGCTTGTTTTTATTTGTCTTAAAAAAAATAATATAAGTGTGAGTGTGCTTATGACCGCACGACTGAAGTGAAACTTCTTTCGCTCTATCTATATGTATATATATGAATGTGTGTGTGCAATATATACATGTATGCACATATACATATATTAATTTCCTACAAATATTTAAATTTATTTTATGTTTTCATTAGTAAATTAATATTTTTGCATAGATCTTTTATTTTTTTTTCATTGTTTTATTCGTTATTTTCATTATTTTCTAAGTTTTTGGCGCTTTATTTAACCTATAATTCCATAATTTCAGTTGTGTAAATGTAGTAAATTATTATTAGAATTATTTGTATTAATACCGCATATTAGTAGAGGGAGAAAATAGTCAAGGACAAAGCAACAATGCATATGACGCTACGACGCTAGTAACTGGTTTGAGATGCGTACTCACCTTCGTGATTCATTATCAATTGATTGGGTCTCACTAGGTTTAAAATCTTGTCTTGAATTTATTGTCACACACTTTTTATGCACAATTTCCGTACCTAATTTCTTCTTAGTTGGTGGTCCTAAAGCACCGCTTTCATACTCGGAGTCTGTGTCACTTTTCTCCATAATTTGTTATTATTTACCCGAAAATAAATAATATATATATATATATATATTATTTTTTAAATAATAAAAAATTGTTACTATGGTTACGCCTGATCACACTTTTCGTAACGCGTTCGTCAGCTTACTCCCCAAGCCAAGCGCGCGTAAAGAAGTTTCACTTCAACAAAATGTCATCAGAAAAAAAAATTAAATCTGGCTCTATAACCGGCGACCAAAAACAAACCATTATAGATTTTATGGAGTCACATCCTCATCTCGCCAAAAGTAAATTTAGCACCTCATTCACCAATGAGAAAGCAACAAATCTATGGCAGGAACTTACAACACTTACACACGGGACTAATAAAATAATGGAAAGCTTTTCGTCGAGTAAGTATTTCAATTCTTAAATATTTTGAATTAGTTCATTTATAATTTATTCGACAATATAAAAAAAAAGTTAGTAGGTAACAAGATATTTAATTTTAATTTAGATATGGCACGATATGAAAGCGAATGCAAAATCCAAAAAGACAAAATTAAATACAAATTTTTGAACTACTGGTGGTGGTGTATCAATAGCTACGCCACTAAAAAAGTTGGATGAATCCCTAGTAGGCATTATAATATTAATATGTGAAGTACCAATAACAGGAGACCCGCGGACAATGGAATCTTCCGTTACATTTGATTTTCAAAAATCGTCAACTTCAACGATGTAAATATATAAAATACAGATTTAAGTTTTTGATTAAGTAATTATTGATTACTAATAATTTCATTGTATATACTATATTATAATATAATAATATATTTCACATTTCAGATTTTCACCATTATCACCAACGTCAGCAGCACCGTTATCGGTCGACTATATTACTGATCAAAATTTATCGTAAACGTAAGAATGTACATGAATTAAATTAATAAAAAATTAATTGTTACAAATATTTGCCAAAATATATTGTTCAAAATGACAAAATATTTGGTATACATTAAATTAATGTATGTGTTAATTTATTGATTTTTGGTGATTTATTTGATGATTCTATTATTGGTGTTGAAAGAAGCGTGAACAGTACTACACAGTCTACACAGCCTACACATCATGAACAAGAATCACAAAAAACAGTAATTTATGCTAATGATAAATCGGCTGATAAAACTGATAAAAGGTAGGGGTTTTATGTAAAATGTAGTAATATTTATATAGCTATATGTGAATGAGTGATAAGTGTGAATGTAATAAGTGAATAATATTTTAAATAAACAATGATGTGTGATGGTGTGGTACTGTGGTGGGAGAAGGGTGGCTGAATACTATACTTATACTTGACTTTAATTTCAGGTACGATTTATTAAGTACTAATTAGACTACGGAATTACGAAATAAACCAAAAAACAGATAGGTAGTACAACAAAAGACAGCAGTTAGAACAATCAGTAAAAGCTACGACTGATCTTGGCGTATTAAGTAGAGAAAGGAATAAAATTCTAGAAAATTGTTATGAAAAAAAGCTTCAATTTCTTCAACAAAAATTAAAACTGAAGGAAAGAAGTGTGATTGCTAAAGAAAAAATAGCAAAAAGTATTTCAGATTTAGCAGAAAATCATTTTGCAAAATAATAATATAAATAATAAAATATAAAATTTAAATACTAAAATAACAATTAAATGATAATGTAATAAATTAATAATATAATAATTAAATTATAAAATAATATAATATATTATATAAATATTAGGTGTATATAATAAATAATATAATAGTTGGATTAGTTAAGTTGGGTTTAGGTACCTACTTAATTTTATGTATAAAACCGTTCAACTATTTGTTGTCTTACATGACGTCCTGCCGTAAGTTCAGGATTTTGCCTAATATTTACATCAATGTCTGCATTATTTTGTTCAATAAATCCAAAATCACAATCCTCTTCAAATTCATCAATAATTGGTATATTTTCGTTAACACACAAGTTGTGTAATAAAACACAACTGTTAATTATCGAAAAGGCTTTATGTGGATGGTCATGTAGAACACGATGTTTCAGTAAACATATAAATATTAAGAAATATTGTATTACATATTTACATATACCTTATACCTATACTGCCCTCCTTAGCCAAAAAGCAGTAAGCGACAAGGTGATAGTTTTGAGTAAAACTACTTTTTCTGAATTATCTTTTTATTTTTATCACGTTATCAAAAATAAGTAATAAATGAATGATTCTTAAATAACTTTTACTGTAGAATCTAAAAACACGCATTACAAACCCGTATTATACCTTTAAACACTTCAAAACGCATATACGTACTTTTTGCTTAGGAATATCAGTGCATTAATACTATGTTTCCTGAGGTTAAAAGCAGTATGAGCATATACGTTTTTTTTTGCTTAGGAATACATGTGCAAAATTCAATCTCGACAGTATTCCAATGTTACAATAATATGATGTCTATAAAACATTACATATTATAACTTGCATATTATGCATATTTTAAGACATACACATTATCTATGTTACCATTTTTATACCTATCATACTTGTACATGTTGAATAAAACACATCTATGATATGATATTATGTCAATTGAAAAAGGATGAGAGATGGTATAATTCTTTAATTATTATTATATTAAAAATAAATATCTATAATATTTATAGACACCAAATTAAAATAAATGCAACACACAATTTTTAAAATCAAATAGTAATCATTTTTTATTATTTTAATTATTATAAATACAGTTGAACTTTAAGGATTATTATAAAATTAAGACATTATTATAAGTTTATTAAAATTTACAAGTGATAAAGATTTTCCCAAAATATTTTTCTATTTTCTGGAAGAATTTGGTTTAAATTTTTTAGTATACTATCCGTTTTTTCTTTAGGAACTCCACATGGTTTAATTTTTGCTATAGGATTTGGAATTCCATTTCTTTTCATATTCTTCTTACATAAGAAGTCCATTTCTTGATATTCATTATCTGTATGTTTAGTTGTACATTTTAAAGTGAATATTCCTCTATCAGCTTTTATACATACCATATCTTTTAATAGAGTACGATTGGCTTTTAGTAATTTTTGTGCAGACTTGTAATCTTTCCAATTATAAAAATTAGTATAATCCATTACTTCTACATCAACTTTACCCTTATTCGCACTCTTAACAGCATCTTCAAAATCATTAAAATCAAGTGTTTTCTTTTGTTTTTTTAAAGCTAATTCAACCTGATGATGAAACTATCAGCGCTCATAAATGTATGTCCTGGTTCAAAGTAGTATATAATAATTTGATTAATCAATACTTCACTTGAATTTACAACGTAAATAAGAAATGTTAGTAGACACCAATTTTTATTTTGGCTAGCACAATTATCCAGCCAAATTTGAATAGTTGGAACGTCTCTATGTTTTTTTAAAAACTTATAGAATGTACTTATGATATCTTCTTTATTTCGACCAGTAGTTCCTTCATGCCAAATACAAGCTAATGGATTAATAAGAGATTTACTTCCAACAGGCACAAAACTTTCATGGTATGCTATGATACGTCTTGTAAAAATTACTTTTTTAAACATTTCAGCTCTTGGAAGCATAATTACCTTTTGTAAGTCAGCAGAAACTGTGACACAATCATTAATATTATTTTGATCACTTGAATGTATTTTGTATAGGTTTCTTGCATCTATATATTTTGTCTCGTGTATTTTCCATGTAACACATATTTCACAGTCTTCTTGAATGGAATTTTTATCATGATTGTGTAACTTAAACTCCTCACATTGTTCACACTCTTCATGACCTAAATTACTAAAAGAAATTTTTTTTCTTTTAATTTACATCTGTAAAGATCATATGATACATTATGGTTTGGGTATTTTTCAATAAAGTCTTGATGCATCATCACAATATTTATATCACTAGGTAAGTAACGTATATTTGGAGCATGTTCGCGTCTATAATGAGAAATTGTTGGTTTAAATGACTCTATATGTTCCTCAATAAGCTCAGGATATTTAAACTTAGTGTGGGGACTATTCTTTTATATTTAATTCTGGCAAAACATTTCCTATTGGAGTTGTATTAAGTACATTGTATACTACCCTATCATTATTCTTTTTAAAACCTAATGTTGTTAAAAAAAAACCATTTACATACTTCCAAACATTGAGAATTTTCATCAGTTAAATGATAAATATAAGTTTTAGTTTTTCTGTTACTGTTTGCACCAGCTTGTCTTCGTTTAACATCAACTGGGTTACAAAAATTCAAAATAAATTGTTTTATTTGGCTAGTATCCATTTCCCAATATTGACTGTTAATTGCAATTCGTCGCTCATTACATATCTTAGTAATACATTTTTTCTTACAAGTATTTACATCACAAGGTTCGAGAGTTTTATGTTTTAATGCAGTTTTTTTTTTTTTATAGCTTTCCTTTTTTGAACACTAGCTTTAAATTTTTTTCGTTTTCTTTGCTCACCAGACTTGGTGTACTGGGTGATTTTTTTATCAAACAACACTCATTATTTCCAAAAGCATTCATTTTTTTGAAAATATTTTTTTACATAGTTTCTAATTGTTGAAAAAACAACGTTTTTATAAAAAATTATATTTTTAAATATTTTTTATCCTTATAATTTTTTAAGTTTTTTACTTTTTTGAATGACAACATAGATTTTTAATTTCATATTCCAAAGCAGAATAATTTTCTGAGTAATTCGATACCTAAAAATCAAATTTAGGGTGAGTAGTTTATGAGTTATACGTATTTAAAGTTTAGCTGCGCGGAGTGGAGTGGTACAGGGTTACCCCGCAAAATGTTTGTCCACTACTCCGCTTGTCTAAACTTTGAATAAGTATAACTCATAAACTACTCACCCTAAATTTGATTTTTAGGTATCGAATTACTCAGAAAATTATTTTGCTTTGGAATATGAAATTAAAAATCTATGTTGTCATTCAAAAAAGTAAAAAACTTAAAAAATTATAAGGATAAAAAATATTTAAAAATATAATTTTTTTATAAAAATGTTGTTTTTTTAACAATTTGAAACTATGTAAAAAAATATTTTCAAAAACATGAATACTTTTAGAAATAATGAGTGTTGTTTGATAAAAGAATCACCCTGTATAGTTCAACTGAATAATCTGTCTCACTACTGGTCAAAATTGTTGCTACTGGTAAAATATGTGCTGTTTCTCCATGCAGATTTTCAACACTTGTATGTTCTTTACAAACAAAAAAATTTATAATTAAATATTATTGTCTCAATGATAATAATTAAATATAGTTATAACTGTTACCTATTTCACACAAATTGTCAATAACTTGTTCATTATTTGAATGAGGTACATTTAAAATTTGATCGTTATTCGTTGGTATAACTACTGGACTAATATCAAATTCAATAATATTGAATTCGTCCAAGTGTGTCTTCATTTCACTGGGTGGTATATAGTTTTTGTCATTATCAGAGTCGTCAAAGATAGACATTGATGATGTACCTAAAATAAAAAATAATATTAATAAATCAGAAATATATTTTAATACCAACTTAATTGACTTGGCAAATATTTTTTAATAGATTTAATGACTATTAAATAGTAGAGAGATAAATAATTTAATATTTATATATTTAATAATATACATTATTAAAAAAATGTTTAGTTAAATATTACAAAACCCCTTAGTTAACTATGTGTAAAAATGGCTAAGTAAAACAAAAATATTAGATCTTTAAGCACTATAAAGATGTGATATCATAAATAAATGCTAAGTAATAAGTACATTGAATTAAAGTAAATTTATTTTGTTTCAATAATTTATTAATTATTTTTAATTTTTAATATTAACTATAAATTACTACAAATTAATCATAATTAATAGATGACATTCATATTAAACATATTTGTACACCATAAACAAAAAAATTATACTACATACCTAAATGTCTTATTTTTATAGCAGTATTTAATTTAAATAAGTATATATATTGTGAGAATCCGGAGCTTTTTAGGGCTCCGTAAACCACCCACGACAAAAGGGGAACACTTTTGCCGTGACCTACGAGCCGCACCGCGTGATGACCCGTGGGCCAAGTCGGTGGAGTTCATAGGCTTTAAACACGCAACGGCAAGTGAATGCCGAGGATTTATTAAGGGGGAAAATAATATTAAAATAATAAGATTGGTATTACGGTAATCACGTGGATATATTAGATTGACCTCTTTAGGGTAATATTTAACATTATAAATAATAAGATGACAGTTTTTTTTTAAACAATATAATAGGTGGCGCATGGCAGCTACAAAATAATAATAATCTGGCGCACGGCAGTTAAGAAATAATAATAATAGGATGGCACACGGCAGTTATAAAATAATAATAATAGGATGGCACACGGCAGTTATAAAATAATAACAATAGGATGTATACTTTCCCGGCCCACAGGAGGCCACACGCCATATCAATCATGGCGTGCCCTCGCAGGGTTACCGGGAAAGCGTGCTGGTAAAAGGGGGGACAGGGGAAATAAAAACATATTACGACATTGAGTTTTTGACGTGGCTGCATGGTTGTGGTGGCTGGAGCAATTTTCAGCCGCCGCCCGGGCCCTCGTGGGTGATCTCAGCCCATCATCGTGGCTGGACACTGGGGTTTTTAGTTGGTGATGATCCAGACGGTGGCGTATCAATTTTCTTTTGATGAAGTGGTGCACGGAATTTGTCGAACAGATGGGTGGATGGTGTCAACCAGGCAGGTGAATCGTCGTGAACCAGACAGGTGTAAGGCCGTGAGAAAAGTGATTATGGTTGAGCGGAGACCCGGCGACGGTGGTGTCCGGTTGCCGGCGGCGGAGCTTTTTGTCGTTGGTGGGGCAGGTCAGTGTCGTCGTGTTGTGGGATTGATACAATATTTCGGGGTGTACAGTATAATTGCCTGCGGGCCGTACCGGCGGACGCGACGAAAGCAATGGAGGCGACGGGCGGCGGACAACCGCGGCACGTCGGCGACGAACACTGCATGGTGAAGGGGGGGACGGGGAACATTAATTGCATAACACTGCGGTCATTTCTGCATTAGCGAGCGATAAACATAATAATGTATAAATAAGGTACGTTCATTAGTGGCAACATGGGTACAGGTATGTTGGTAATTATAATAATATTGGTGCAAAAATTACTGTGACGTTACAATATATATCAAAGTCTAGCCTAATAGTTTGAAATAAACAAAAAATAAATAAATTTAAAGACCATAAAACAAATATACACAAGAATATTTAAAATACCATTTAGTAGAATATACACAATAAGCACAGGTTACTATCTAAAATTACTTAGAAAATATTTTAATATAATAAATAGTTATTTAATATTATTGCATGAAGTATACTTACTACTTAAAATATAAGTTTCATTTTCAGCTTGTTTAGTCTTATGACGCAAGTTGTAACAATTTTCTTCTATAAATTAACAATATAAACAATTATTAAGTAGGTACAAAAAATGTTTATGGTTTTTTAATGATGATTTAAGTAATAATGTATCAACCTATATGCTTGGAATTAATAGCAGTTAGTAATACCGAGTTAGTTTTATCAACATTACTAATTAATAAATGTTCATTGGGATATGATGTTAGAGGTAAGTCTTTACTAGTAAAGACATCTCTTTTAATATCATTCAGGTTATCTAGAAACAATTTTAAACAATGATTTATTATACAAAGTACACATTAAAAAAAAGGTATACCTATCAAATTAAAATATTCACCTTTTTTATTTGTTTTTTTAAAGTCTATAAATGATTTTTTATTGTTTGCATGTAAAGTCCCAGAATTACAAATCCAATCAACTCCTAAAACTTTTAAGTAGTTATTGTCATATTTAAAGGAAATGTTCAATTATAAAATGATTAAAGCTGCAATATAGTAGGTACTTACCTTGCTTACTATTTTCTCTATTTGAATTTGATTTCTCAATTGCCAATTTTAAAAGCTTTTTACCACGTAACATGTTGTGGAACTTTTTGTAGTAGTTCTATATTATTGTATAATGTGTGTTATAAGTTATTACATAAACTTGATCAACTTACTCATAATATAATAATCTAATTATTATTATGCTTACAGCGACAGCGCGTTTAGTTGATCAAACGTATAATATAATATTAAATAATTAAATCAAAAATCGTGATAAATGATAATGAAACAAAATAAGTAATAACAAAATAATATACAATGTATAATATTTATAAATAGCACAATCCAAACATCGATTATTCGATATAGCATTGTTATAATTTACAGGCATTTTACAACGAAAGTGATAAACAGGCCTATAATTATACCACCTTAATATGGTCACCACTGTCTCCAGTCATGAAAAAATATACAATTCATGGAATATAATATTATTATAATAATCAAATACCCATGGTAAACCAATTATAGAGTAATAACCATAGATATATAATATAATATATGTGGGATTGGAGATTTCTCCAACAGAGGGCACTCGACCACAGTCGGGCTCGGGGCAACGGGATGCCCCGCTGGTTAGTGATGCTAAGAGCAGTGACGAGTGTGGTGTGTTTGATAACCGTTGTTCCTAGTTGTTTCTACATATTTATTGTTTGTGATATAATACTGTTAGTTCCTAGTTGTTTCTACATATTTATTGTTTGTGATATAATACTGTTAGTGTGTTTCGTTCTAATAAAATTAATAAATAACTATAATAACTCTGGTTTATTTTGCCCAAAATCCCACATTTTGGGGGCCTGTCCGGGATTGGGCAAAATAAGCTTGGGGATACGATCGGCGGTCAATTTGTATTCGGCAGAGCTGTGCGTTCAGCGTTGGTGTCGTCGGTATCGAATGACTCGAATGCGAATCGTGATTTAACCTTGTCGGCGGTGATTGTTGGGTGAACGCATTTTCTTCCGCACGTGAAAGTCACACAATTCTGAGTAAGTACATAACCTCAAACGTTCGAGATGGTCAATAGACGTCAGTCGGGGAAAAATAAACAGGCGAACGTATCAACGGAACAGTTGGCAACACCGGCAGTACGTACCGATGATAGTGGTATCAGATTCGCCGACGTCGAAGATGCGTTATCACCATTCACAGGTGATAATAATTGTATGGTCGCCAAATGGATAGACGATTTCGAAGAGATGGCCGAATTGTGTGGGTGGTCCGACCTGAAAATGTTCATATACGGCAAGAAGCTGTTGAGGGGCACAGCAGCCGCTTTCATTCGTTCCGAAAGTAACATGCGGTCATGGGATGATCTGCGAAACAAATTAGTCGGCGAATTTCAAAGTCGGCTGACCGTTGCTGATATACATCGTCTGTTGGCTGCCATCGTAAAGCAAGCCGACGAGTCACTTCTACAGTTCTTCTATAGAGTGCGTGAACTTGCGAAGCAAGGTATGGTACCAGATGACTCGTTGATTGAATACGTAATCGGTGGTATACCTGACGCGATCGAGAACAAAACTATTTTATACGGAGCTACCAACGTTGATGACTTTAAGCTGAAGTTGGGGTTATACGAACGAATGCACCGGCAACGGGTCATAGAAAATTTGAAATATACCACCCAGACGGCACGCGCAACAACAGTTCAGGAGGTAAGGTGTTTCAACTGTGGTATGCGGGGGCACCAGTCTAGAGATTGTCCAGATGCGAGTAAAGGCCCTAAGTGTTTCCAATGTCGGTCTTACGGACATAAGACAGTTGACTGTCCCAACAGGAGAGAA
The DNA here is from genome assembly GCF_020184175.1 of Aphis gossypii. Lineage (NCBI taxonomy): Eukaryota > Metazoa > Arthropoda > Insecta > Hemiptera > Aphididae > Aphis > Aphis gossypii. Next base: position 97,969 of record NW_026082987.1, read on the forward strand.
ACATCACAGCGAAATGAACGGAGACAACCCGAAGACTCCGCAAATGCGTATCAAGTCCATAGTTCCCATGAAGGCGGACGAATATTAAAATCAGTAAATGTTCTCGGCCTAGATATAATCGCACTGATTGATACAGGGTGTGATCTGAATCTGTGTCGCAGTTCCGTGTTGTCCAAGATTGGTGACGTCAGCAGCGTAACGGCTCGTGTTCAGTTGGGTGGACCTGCAGGCGCCTGTTTCTTTACTGAACGTCACTTCTGGATCAACATATCCGTCGACGGAGGTACATATATGGTAGACATGTATACTGTGCCGGATGACACCATTGGTTATGACAATGTTTTGGGGCGTTCTCTGTTCCAAACGAGTGCAACACTACAAGTGAGTCCGCAGTCGGTAACCATTGTTGGCGCCAGTGTTGAAGCCCAGCTGATGGCCATCGAGACATGTGAGCCGGAGCTAGATATTGGTAACCGAGAGTACGAGAAGACGATTCAGCAGTTGGTGGACTTCTATTGCCCCAAGCAGTATGTGACGACACCGCTGAAAACTGTAATAGTGTTGACAGATGAAGTACCAGTTTATCAACGTCCACGGAGATTAGCACCCAGCGAACAAGTTGCTGTGGATGAACAGATCGATGAGTGGTTGCGAGACAAAATAATTCGACCCAGTTGTTCAGATTACGCCAGTCCAGTGGTTTTGGTACGTAAAAAAGATGGGTCGTTACGATTATGCATTGATTATCGTGCACTCAATAAAAAGGTAATACGGGATCGCTACCCCTTACCTCTTATTGACGATCAGGTTGACCGCCTACGTGGGGCAGCGGTCTTTTCCACATTAGACTTGCGCAATGGGTTTTTTCATGTACCTGTCGAAGAATCCAGTATAAAATATACTGCATTTGTCACTCCCAGGGGGCAGTACGAATTTCTGCGCACTCCATTATGTATCGCTTATGTATCTCCCCACCTGTATTCCAGCGATACATAAACTTTGTATTTCGTGATCTCATTAGATCAGGACAGTTACTGGCCTATATGGACGACCTTGTTATTGTAGCATCAGACTTCGAGGAAGGAATGTCAAGGTTAACGACGGTTATGGATGTTGCAGCCAAGAGCGGCCTCCAGATCAAGTGGTCAAAATGTCAGTTCCTCAAGCGTTCCATTAACTACCTTGGATACCACATCTATCATAATACGGTTCGTTCCTCAGAAGAGAAAGTCGTGGCTGTAAAACATTTCCCTTTGCCGAAGGACGTGAAGTCAGTGCAGAGTTTCCTAGGGCTCACTGGATATTTCCGTAGATTTGTCCCCGAATATTCAACAATTGCCAAGCCGCTAAGTGACCTGTTAAAGCAAGGAGCTGTGTTCCGGATTGGTATAGAACAAGAAGCCGCAGTAAATCAGTTAAAGAGCTGTTTGACCGAAGCACCGGTGTTATAAATCTATAATCAGGAAGCCAGTGTTACTGAACTGCATACGGATGCGAGTATGTGGGGCTATGGAGCTGTACTGTTACAGATGAGCGATCACGATTCTCAACTACACCCAGTGTGTTTCATGAGCCGTAAGACTACTGAAGCCCAGCAGAAATACCACAGCTATGAGCTGGAGGTTTTGGCAATCGTGGAGGCAGTTAAGAAACTTAGAGTATACCTACTGGGGCTGCATTTCAAAATAATCACTGATTGTGCCGCATTTACTCGAACTCTGGAGAAAAAAGACTTGGCCACTCGAGTACCTAGGTGGGCCTTACTTCTATCTGAATATGATTATAGCATCGAGCATCGGGCCGGCTCAAGGATGCCCCACGTGGACTCTTTGAGTAGGAACCCAATGTGCATGGTGGTACAAAGTGAACTGTTAGCCAGACTGAAGGCAGCCCAAAGAAACGATCCAGACATTCAAGCGGTGGACCGTGATGGCGATGAGTACCTATCTTACGGTGGACTCCTGTACAAAGTATATGATGGAAGGAATTTGTTGATAGTTCCAAAAGGTATGCAAACGGAGATCATTCGAGATGCGCATGACATTGGTCATTTTGGTATTGCTAAGACAGAGGCGTTGGTGAAACAAAATTACTTTATAACCGGTCTAAGGGATAAAATAGCAAATGTCTTACATAATTGTGTCCTTTGTATTTTAGCAAATAGAAAGCAGGGGAAACAAGAAGGATTCCTTCAGAGCATCGACAAAGGGGATGTTCCTTTGTCCACATGGCACATTGATTTCTTGGGACCATTATCGTCGACGCCTAAAGGGTACAAACATATTTTTGCTGTCATTGATGGATTTACTAAGTTCTGTTGGCTGTTTCCCACCAAAGGAGTAACGGCCGCTGAGGTGATTGATAGGATGAGTAAGCTTGAAGGTTTGTTTGGTAGTCCAGAAAGGTTGGTGACAGATAGAGGAGCCGCTTTCACATCCGAAGACTTCCGGAACTATTGCCAAGAACGATGCATCCGTCATGTCCTAATCACCACAGGTATGCCTCGAGCTAATGGGCAGGTCGAGCGACTCAATGCTGTGATAGCTAACGTCCTAACTAAGCTAAGTATGGACAAACCAGAGAAGTGGTATCAACAAGTACCACGAGTACAAATGGCTCTCAATGGTTCTTTCCAGCGTTCGATTGGTATGACCCCTTTCAAGTTGTTTGGTGTCGAGATGAAATATCCACAGATGTTGTCAATCAAAGAGGTGATTGAGCAAGAATATGCACAGCAGTATGATGAACAGCGCGACGAGTTAAGACAGATTACCAAATATATTGTCATATATCTATGACTATGGGTAAACCCGACAGTATCACAGATAATATGTACAGTATATCAGCTGTGTGCCTGTGTAAATTATTCTTTTGCGTACTGCACTAGTCTACTGCGACAATAAATATTAATTATCAGTTACGGCAGTTATTTTGTTTATAAATACTTAGCGATAATACCGTATGGGGGTCATACTAAGCAAAATTGCCGTATAATGTGATCAGTTACTGCCTTTTTGCTTAACATATGTTTGATACTGCTTTTTTGCTTAGTATCCATTGTATATTTCAAAAATACGTGTATACATAAATCACTTTATTTTAAAATATATTACAGATACGGCATTTTTGCTAAGAATGAAAAAAATTCGTATTAAAATAACGAATATTTTGATATAATAAACTCATTTTTCACATTTTGTCGCTTACTGCTTTTTGGCTAAGGAGGGCAGTATAATGAAATTGTATTTACCTAAATCTCATTTTCAATACACCGTTACAACGTTCAATAATCGATCTAACTTTGCAAAAAGAATCGTTGTAAGCTGCTTCGGGTGTATTGGGTTCGGGTCTCAAAAATGGAGTCATCATCCACGGTCTTCATGTGTAACCCGAGTCCCCTAAAAATGATAAACTAGTTAAGTTTTGTACTTACAATGTTAGTAATGTTAAAAAGCTAGCTAAGTGATTACAGCGTAGGTGTCGACTGGGTCCTATAATAGATGTGTTAAATTTGAATTCAATAACATATTAATATTATGTATACATCAACCGATATTAATAAGTATTTTTATCTTATCAGTAAGCCTATTATAAGGAATTTAATATTATATTAATATTGTAATTAGTACATTATTTGACTATTAGACATTAGTATTATGGTAGGTTGATTCAATTTTTGACGAGGAATTGCATTTAATTTATTGTTAACAGTGTATTATTTATGTAAAATCAGTATTTTTTTGTATTGTTTATTGTAAACAAATATAATAATTTCAAAAAATGTATATGTCATGTAAATATTGTGCTAATGGCCTATTTGTTGAAGCTGCAATATAGTTTTCCTAATCAATAATTATTATTATTATAAAAATAGTACCTAACTATAAATTTATTTAATTTATTATTGTTACATACCGCCTTACCGAAAAATTGTGTGTTTAAGCTTTTGGTAAATATAGCTTACCCTACTAATATATAGCCAACTTGCCTAATAGCATATATGAAGAATGACCATTCCTATGTAAAGTTTCCATTACTTTTTAACATTGCTTTGATTTCATATGTGAGATTCGTGACTAGATCCTGGATATTTGGCAGACATTTAAAATTCGTAGATTAATGTGACATATCTAAAATTGTTTAATAATAAATTCAAAATATTATTAATTATTATTAATTTAATTTACACATTACCTTAATGTTTTTAAAAAAAATGTTTGATTACATAATAATTTGGGTATACAAACTTACAAGTTGAGTGTTAATTGAATGGTAACCTTTCCTATTAACATAAATATGCTCGGGATATAACTCGTCATTTATTGGTGGAGGGAAAATAGCAATATGATTGCAATCAACAACTCCAACTACGCCTTGAAAACCAAATTGTTCGTTGAATCTAATATAACATTTATCTATTCTATCTATATCTATACTACTATATAAAATAGAACCCCCTTTTTTGTATGTACGCACATAATTCAACAATGCATGGACCGATTTCGTTCATTCTTTTTTTGTTTGGGTCGTAATTGCCAGGAGAAGGTTCTTACGGATGAACAATTTGAGAAAGTTATCGGGTTAGAGAAATATGACGAGGTGGTGATGAAATTACAGAAGCGCCATCTATCCAGCAAATAGTCAACTAAATTATTTTTGGTAGTCAATGGCAACCATTTAAATAAAATAAATCATTTATTTATAATGTTTTTAAAAATGCATGCAAATAGACATACAAACTTAAATCGTTGTCACAGTAAAAAAAGAAATTAAAAATTATATATAAAAATGGAGACAAAAATATATAAAAATTCATCAATTGAGAACAGCTGAACCGATTTCGCTAATTTTTTAGTTGTATTTGTTATTGTCTGGAGAAAGTTTTTACGAAAGAAAATTTTTAAAAAGTCAACCGAATAAGTAGAAAAAGTGCAAAATCTATTCATTGATGTCTGGGATTTAAACTCGATACCACTCTCTTTATTTACTCTATGGTAGACGTAGACATCTAAACATCAGCTCGATGTACAATCAATATAATCTATGGTTTCTATAGTTATTTTAGTTTGGAAATTTAAATTTGTTGAGTGAATTTTTTTTTAGTTCACAATAATCTATTTATCTTCTATCTTCTATATACATAAAAATAGAGACAAAAATGTATAACATTTCATCAATTGAGAACGGCTGGATCGATTTCGCTCATTCTTATTTTGTTTGGGTCGTAATTTCCAGGAGAAGGTTCTTATGTAAGAAAAAGTTAAGAAAATTGCACGGAAAATTAAAAAAAAAATACAATGAAAAATAAAAAATACCGATGACTACTATTACTATTATTATTATTACTATTTTAAGAAAATAAACTATATTAAGGTCACTATTGATTATGATTGAATATAATAATTTTAGATCTGTTGTTATATTTTGTTAAAACCATAACAACAAAAATAAGAATTAGCAAAATAAGTCAATGTCTACAGTAAATTTCAAATTCACAGCAATAAACTAACATAACAAGTTATACCAAGTTTTATTGTTTTACCAACAGGCAACAATATAAAAACCACGAGATGGCACATAATTGTATTTTACCTACCGTAGTAAAATAAAAAAATGATATAAATGTTGTGCTCGTCCGGGTTGTTCCGTTCGAACGTTGTTTTTCGGTAGTGACCGAGGTTCAGATTTTTTAGAGAAAGTACAACAAACAGTTATAAGAATTTTTTATACTAATATCATTTTAAAATGAGTCGAAACATTTAGTTCAATGTACAATAAGTTAAAGGTCGTCGAGACGACGTACAGTTTTAAGAGTGCTGGATCGACTGACTCTGCGGCTCACTCGCGGATGTCGCGTAGCTACAATATTCTCAGAGCCGCCTACACATTAAGCGTTATCGACAGACTACAATAATATACTCCTTATATTTAATACAAAAGACTTATACTATATACTAATGGCTAATGCGTTCATAACACCCCCCGGGTTAGACGGAAGATCATGGCCCTATGTTTAAAGAACTATTTTGGGTGATGATTTTCCTTCATCTATAGCTAGTTCGAGTTCTATGTTGGGTGGGTCCGTCGAACTCGGTTGGTTTACATGTTTTACTTTACATTTGTATACTATTATTATGCTTAAGATAGATATAATGATTAGCAGTGTACAGATGCAAATTATAAAATTAAAATTTACTAGAATTGACTCATTATTTGTGTAATTCTTTGTGACAATTTCATATCCTTCGTAATTTTCGAAAATAGATTCCGAAGGTATTAAATTGTTTATATTAAGAGCTTTGTGAGTGTAGTGAATTATATTTATGTTCGGTACAATATCTGAGTCTATGTCAGAGTATATGTTTCTGAACGGTATCATATGATAACCTCTAGACGCAGCCGAACATTGTTCGCTAAGTGATATAATCCCTGTCCCAAAAATTTGTTTTATAATTTGCTTCTGATTTGAACAAGAAATAATTAAGTTTTGTTGATTTACTGTATACAACCATGAATTTGTTGACATTAATTTATGGAAAATACCGTTTTTTATTGACGTGAATTTAATTTTACAAACATTATTAATGTTGGACAAATTTGTATTAGTGATTAACTTTATTTCACAGTCTCAGATGTCATTACTCTTTTTTTGTATAAAAGATTTTTACATAATTTAAACTGTTTTGTGTCATAGCACATATTAAATTCATTTTGATCTAAGTTTACATAATATTCTTGATCAATTGTTATAGGTTTAATTAACATATAAAAGTTGTTTTCCACTAACACTGGATTAGGGATAATATTATATAAATTATATAAACTACTAGAAACTATTGGAATAGTGTTAATAAACATAATTACATCATTATTTCTAACAATATTTGTTTGCATAATTTTAAAAATTTCCGACATATCCGATAGGTCTAGTTTTACTGGGATGTCGAGATTAGATGGAAGATTTAATTTAATTATTTTCATTTTTTCTAATGACTGAGATGAGGATATAACTAATGGGTGAAGTTTTCCCTGTATAGCAAAATACAAAATTTGGTTTACCCTCACCAATTCTAAAGAGTATTGGTTATAAATTGTTTCTAAATTTAGAATTTGATTTTTTATAATTATTTCCATATTTTCATCGCTAAAGTTGTCCTTAACCGAAGTAATATAATGACGTATTTTCCTAATATTATTTGACACTTCTGTTGTTGCTTCTATTGTTTTTTATCAAGTATTATCGCATCATTTGTACTAGCAGGAGTGATCATCATTTTATTCTCTACTATGCTTTGAAATTTCCTACCATTTTTTATCATATTTTTTATGTTTGAATACCATTTGGCAATATCATTTAAATTAATTGTTCCAAACAATGTATAAATCATATCTCCTATATTTTTAGATAATTGTCTTTTATTTCTTAAATGATTTTGTCCTTCAATTACTTGAAGAAGGTTATTAGTTTCTGATTCAAATTTATTTAAAATTTTATCTGATTCTGATTTAAAACTTAAACACGTGTCATTTGTGTGGAATTTTTTGCTAAAACACAAAAAGTTACAATCATTTTCAAAACTTTTAGTAGCTTCATTACAAATCGATAATGTTTCTTCTTGTAAGCTTCTAACTTCTATATAATGTGTATAGTAAATTGTTATATTCAAGTATAGTGTGATTTCCCAATTAGCTGCAACTGTTCGCATATCGGAAATGAAGTCGAAATAAATTCCAGACGATTCTTTTGTCTGAGAAACATTATATAATGAATCTGCTTTTATACATGGTCCAGTTGCACATAGTGCTCTGAAACAATTGGTACACGTTTTATTTTAGATTATTTTAATTTTGTATTTTAGTGAAATTTTGATTCTTGATATATTATGTTATTCGATTTTCATTTATATTATGAGTTAAATATTTTTAGTTGATTTTTGTGTATCACTACTTCTTTGCTTCTACGTTGTATGGATACGTTTTCATTATCATGAAGAGCAGTAACTGAATATGGCCCCATCCATTTGGATTGTAATTTTCCTTTTTGTTTATTATCTTTTACTAAAACTTTATCACCAGCATTAATGATAATTGCATGCTGCTTTCTATCATATGTTTTTTTTGATTTCTGTTTCATCTCCATTAGCTTATCGCGTGCTATTTTATGTGACTCTTGAAATCGTTTTCTTATTTCAAAATTATAATCTTCGTAGTTATAGTTTTGTTATGGTGTCCTACTAAGTGAGTGTGGAACTTCTAACTGTCTACCATAAACGAGTTCATAGGGTTGAAATCCAGTTGTAGAATGAACTGAGCTATTATGTACAAACATAGAATATGCTAAGTATTGGTCCCAGTTTTGTTTTTTATCATTGACGAAATGTCTTAAATATTCCGCTAACGTTCGGTGTGATCTCTCCAACGCGCCGTTTGATTGAGGGTGATACGCCGTGGTTTTGATTTTATCTATTTGAAGCAGTTTACAACACGCAGTAAATATTTTGCTTAAAAAATCTTGTCCTTGGTCCGTCATTATTGACTCTGGTATTCCATGTAGACAAACAAAATGTTCAACAAACGCTTTCACAATAGAGTTGGCTGTAGGATCTACTAATGGAATCGCTGAAGAAAACTTTGTTAAATCGTCCTGCATTGTGAGGATGTATGCGTTTCCTTCAGTTGATGTTTCGAGTGGCACAACAATGTCAAGAAAAATTTTCTCAAATGGTTTAGTAGCTGTAGATGTTACTACCATGGGTTGCTGAGTTGTGTGATTGCTACTTTTGTTAATCTGGCAAGAGGTACATTTTTTTATGAATTCTATAACATCTTTCTTCAAGCCTTTCCACGTATGGTGTAATTTTATTCGCTTAATTGTTCTAGAAATCCCTTGATGTCCTCCTAATGGTGATAAATGGAATTCCTCGATAATTTTGTGTTTCTCTTCCTCTGAATAAGAGTCACCACTGTAAACCATTATTTTGATTTCAGACTTCTTAAAAATATATCGTAGCATTGTTCGAATTTGTTCCCAGTTAAGCTGATCGTAGCCACTACCGATTTTGGATAGAGCCACTTTATTTAAATTATTGGATTCACAAAATGTTCGTAAATTTTTAATGGCATAAAACATTGTTTCATAAGTTGGCTTTTGGTTATGTGAATCCTTAGTGATTATGTATAAAATATTACGTTTATCACATTTTATAGCTGCTATTTCAGTGACTTGTTTATTTTGCAGAAGTAGCTGGTCGATTTGCTCAAATTTTCTTCCAAATTCTAAAGCTATCCCCTTAGACATTTTGAAATCTTTGGATACACAGAAACCTAATGCATAATCTTCTGTGGCTTGAAATAAATCTCCTTCTACTTCTACAATATTTGAGTTTGTTATTATTTTTTATCGTATATCATCCATATATCCTTCGTACGTAACTAAACTATGGTTTGTCAGTTGTGCAGGAGAATTAACTTGGGTAATGCGACTTAACGCATCCGCATTTGAGTTCAATATTCCTGGTTTATATAATATCTCATAATCGTGTTCCTCCAGTTGTAGACGCCACCTCACTAACCTAGCCCCCGGATCCTTGACATTAAATAGCCAAGTCAACGGTCTATGGTCTGTGACGATTGTGAACCGACGCCCAAAAATGTAGGGCCTAAACTGCTTTACAGCCCAAACTATCGCTAATAATTCTTTCTCTGATGTATTGTAGTTCTTCTCGGCTTTATTCAAAGTACGGGAGACATATGCAATTGGTAAATCAGAACCTACCTTCCCCTGTGACAAAATTGCTCTATAAGGATTTGTCCTCTTTTTACATTATTTATTGTATTACCACATAATATATTTTTTCCGAGTTCTTGTGCATGAATCAGTATAATTTGCTTATCCAATAGGTCTTGGCTATCGACCTGAATTGGGATGATGACCTCACTACGGGCTGGGATAGTACTATCATGGTTCTTCGCAGAGGTTTATTCACCTTTATTGACATCGATGATTATATGGTTTTCCTTTAGGAAAGGTATTCCCAATATTCCATCACTGGTGATTGGAAAAGATGTATCCACTACTTGAAATTCAGTTTCATACGTTTTATCGTTTATCTCTACTGTTAATATTGTACTACCCAGTGTATTAACGAGTTGATCATTGATGACTTGCATTTTGTAGATTTTCTTTTCTGATACAATAATGTCATCATGTAATGAGTCTAATTTAATTAGATTGAGGTCCGCTCCTGTATCAATCAATAAGTTAGCATTGCCGGAGATGCATTGCGGTATGTTGTATTTAGCGTAATTGTCTGTTAATTGAGTTTTGAAAATAAATATTTTTAATTTTGGGCCATTATTTTTAATTCTCGGACCGGACGAATGCCCGACGAGCCCGGTCCTGTTCCATTTCCCGAAGTAGATGGTTGATTTTGTGTATCAGATTTCGTTTTCCTTCCATCTGCATTCTTTTTCTTATAGCATTCTTCTATTCATCTATTGTGTGCCCAGTTTTTTTGCAATATGCACACTTAAGTTGTTTGCCATCTGTAGTTTTATTATTGTCCTCTTTGTTTTGCTTATTTTGTTGGCCTGTATCCAATGTGCGACTATTATACCTACATTCATTGGTGTTATGATTATTTTTTTTACAGTTTTTACAATATTTGCTGCTATTGGATTTGTTATGTAATAAACGTTGTGTCCCTTTATTCGATTGAAAAATCTTTTCCTCCTCTAGGCTATCCTTTATGGCTTCTTCTAGCGATGAATGATTTTTTGATTTGATTACACTTCGAATAGTAAATGGTAAACCTTCTATATATGTGGTTAAAGTGGTTTCTTTTATATAGTTATGTATAGCTTTAGCGTCACTCGTTGATTTATCTTTTGTGCTTACGTTACAGAGTTCATGTAATAGTCTTTCTACTCTTGTTGAATACTCTCGTATAGTTTCACCCTGTTGAAACTTAGTAGTAGTGATTTCTAACTGAAGATATCCGGGTGTGCGTGTAGCACAGAATGTGCTTTCCAAATAATCCCTAAGTATTTCCCACGTAGAAATGTCCCTATGTTGGGTTATTGCAAATGCTTTGCCTGCCAATTTAGTTATTATAACTTGTAAGAGCACCGGTTGTATGGATTCCTCAACATTTTTCATGACAAAATTACATGCATTTATGAATGGATAAACCTCCTGTACATTCTCCCCATTGAAATGTGGAATTAATTTAATAGCTGTCTCCAGAGATAATGTAGTCGAAGTAGGTAGTGACATTGTGTTATTAATTTCTAAAATTTGAATATTATTTACTAAATCTCCTGATACTACTGAATTAAAATTGTCTGATTTCCTACAATCTTGTATTAAATTTTCTTTTTGGCGATGACTCAGTAATCTAGTAACAGGTCTAGACGGTCCTAATAGATTTATATCAACCGGTCGTGAAGGGAAGTAGTCTTTGTCTAAATCAAAACTATCGGAATTATCGTTACTGCTACTAGACCTATCTGACATGCATTAAATTTAAATAATAATAATAATAAAAATAAACGTAATAATGTATTAATTATTAGAAAAATTGTATCGTAATATCATCAATCTTAAAATTTAATATCAACACTATTATCAAAATAAAATAATAATGATTATATTAATAGTGATAATGATTACAATTTATACTCGTATCAGTCGACAATATGTAAAATATATATGATAAATATATATGTAATATCTTCCTAGTAAACTTACAATATTAACCATGAATGCATCGCATTCATCTGAATTATGCTCCAACGATTATGACTCCCACGATGCGTCGGCGTTGTGGCTGCAGCAACACGGCGGCGGCAAGACGTCGTCGGTGTAAACGGCGGCGAAAACGGCACGACGGCGGCGACGACAACGATGACGGCTCGGCGGTTGAGATGGGGTTGTGAAGAGTGGAACACGAAGTCGAATACAATACGTGCCCACTATAGACGGTGCGTGCGGTTGTTAACAACTTGAACGCCCGTGAAATTTTTAAGAGTGTGATATATAATATTATATCCCTCGTATAGTCCTTATGACGATATACCTACGGCGAACGAGGTAGCTTTAATATTTGCAAAGAAACATATAAAATTACCTCGAATAGATATATAATAGATTAAGATATATCAGTTATCCTTCTGAAGTTGATTGTTCTCCAAAAAAAATTAAGACCGCGACACCGCTGCCACCAGTTGTTGTGCTCGTCCGGGTTGTTCCGTTCGAACGTTGTTTTTCGGTAGTGACCGAGGTTCAGATTTTTTAGAGAAAGTACAACAAACGGTTATAAGAATTTTTTATACTAATATCATTTTAAAATGAGTCGAAACATTTAGTTCAATGTACAATAAGTTAATGGTCGTCGAGACGACGTACAGTTTTAAGAGTGCTGGATCGACTGACTCTGCGGCTCGCTCGCGGATGTCGCGTAGCTACAATATTCTCAGAGCCGCCTACATATTAAGCGTTATCGACAGACTACAATAATATACTCTTATATTTAATACAAAAGACTTATACTATATACTAATGGCTAATGCGTACATAACATAACTTTGAAACTTAAGTGTTAGAAATTATAAGCTTACGTACACATCTCGCGGGGTCCGCAATCCACCACGTGTGGATTGCCTACATGATAATATACAGCTCGCATAATCATAAGAGAGTCTCACGGCAACGGCAAGCACAGGGGCGGTTTTAAGATAAAAACCTAGGGGGGTGTGTCCAAAAATTTTGCCGACTGATGGGTGATGGGGGATAGAGGTGAAGGCGGGGTAAATTGACAAACATTACATGTATGCCAATTGGGTAAAATTTGTGTTAAAATCTAAAAAAATATCATTAAAATAGATTATTTAAGAGTCAATCAAATATTACTTTTTCAAGATATAATTAGGTTTAAGATTTATATACAATTTTATGTATTTTAATTGACTGTTTTATCTATTTAATGCTATCAATTTCTTTTTTTTTATATTATAAATTTAATATAAAGCATATGAGTAAAGGATTTGAAGAAAAATTTAGGTTTTAGTTGAAGTCTTATTAATGCTTTAGGTTCATTTTTGAAAGAATATGGAGATTAAACTTAAAAAATTATGAATTGATCAAAAAAATAAATTAAGTTAGGTACTTACACTAATTTTAAAAAGAAACATTAAAAACATAAAATCTCCAAAGAAAAATAATATAAAAACTATTATATAACTTTAAATAATGTTTAAGAAAAAAAATTTTTCTAAATCATGATCTGCTTAAAATACCAGTGATAGTAATATGAGTTAAAAAAAAACTAACAAAAAGATTAGGTATAGATTAAAATTTGATTAAATATTGAATATTAGTTTGGGTACCTATTTGGCTACTTTAATATTATAATAATGATTAAAGAACATTTATTGAAGAAAAAATATGAAACTTGTCAACTTGATTATGAATTATTTATAATTTATTATTTCAAAATAACAAAACATAAAATCTTTAATTATTGCTTTGATTTTTCAAATTTCAATTCTTCTTTGTTTAGCAGAAGACCATTTTTGTAGAACACAATTTATATCAATTTTGTCAGTTAAGTCTTTTTCACAGTTTAAAATCATTAACGAGCTTAAACGGTCAGAACTTATTGTAGAGCTCAAACTATGTTTAATCAACTTTAACTTGCTAAAAGTTCGTTCATTTGATGCTGTAGTTACTGGAGCTGTAAATGCAAGGCGACACAACCAGTTTGCCCAAGGCAAAGGTTTTTGTAACTCAATTGATTTTTCCATAACTTGCTTAAATGTTTCAAAATTTTTACATTGATGACATAATATTTCCCACTCGGCTATTACTGCATCCAAATCTGTTAGCTGACCACCTTGACTCTTAGGAGGAAAAAGATAAAATGCCTTTGTTAAATTTTCAACTGTTGCTTCTTCAATTTTTAATGGAACTTGCAAAATATTATACAATGGCTGAAGATTTTCAACAAATACTTTCAGATTTTCTTTTGATAAATGTATTAGAGTATCTAATACTTGATAAAATTGTTTCCGCTAATATGTTAATAAATCAATAGTTGCACAGTTGTCAGCATTATTTTCAATTCTTTTTGGAATCTTTCTTGTGTGGTGGTGGCGTTTAAAATCTCTTTCTGGGTCTATTCCAAAAGATTCTGAGGTTATTTTGGAACTTTCAATTAAGCTATCTATATTTTTAGTGTCTGATCTTATGTTTTCCAATGATTTTATAGTAGAGTTAATTAATACATAGGCATCGCATATATTTAATTCTTTAGCTTCTAACTGTTCTGTTAAATTTTTAAGTTTATACATAATATTTTTCATAAACATTAACGATACAAAAAAATCAAAATTTAACATTTTTTTTTTTAAACCAAGAGCTTTTGTCTTTGTTAAACTATCAAAATTATTTAATACAATTATATTTTCTAATGTTTCAATAATAATATCTAATGATATCCAGACAGATTTAATGCTTTCTGCTCTAGCAGTCCATCTGATTTTTGAGAGATTCTTAAGCTGTAGACTTTCTTCAATTTCTTTCATACGGTCAGTTAAATCTTTAGATCTCTTAGTACTAGATGAAAAGAATACATAAATATTTTCAAGTACAGAAATTAAATCACCAATTATAGGACTAGCATCGCAACTGTGTTCTAAAAAAGTATTCATCCTATGTGCTTGACATGGAATGTATGTTACTGAATGACCTACAAATTCAGTTAAGAAACGCTGAGCTCTTCTGTTGATCCCACTTATATTGCTTGCATAATCATACGATTGAAAAGCTAAATTATCAGTATTGATTTCATACTTAATGAGACAGTCATAAATTGATTTTGCTGTTCCATATCCAGTTTTATCCGTAGATTCGACTACATCCAGTAAACGTTCATTTGTTATTCCATTTTGATCAACATATCTTAAACATACAGCTAATTGATCTTTTAATGATATGTCTGGTGTAGTATCAGCCATAACTGCAAACAATTGTGAATTAAAAATTTCTTGTACGACAGTTTAACGATTTTCAGCAGCAAGTAGTTCAATAAATTCATTTTGTGACTTTGATCCAAGATATGTTACATGATAAGGACGCATCGATTTATCATTTAACCATCTTTCTATTATAGGATTGTGTCGGTAAAGTAATAAAACTATTTGATAAAAATTTCCATTTTGAGTCTCATTTTCTTTTTCATTATGACTGCGAAAAGCTAAACCTTGTCTTACTAGTGTACGAACTACATTAACTAACATTCCTACTGCTTGTCTATTAAACTCTTGTTCACTTTTTTGACGTATTGCTAATCGTCGAGCAGATTTATTGAACATAAAATCAACACGACTTGACTGACTTATAAATGCACAATAATCCAACATAGCCAATTTATGAGATGCAGATGAAAAATGTTGAGCCAATTTACCCTTTTTATTGTTTCCTCGACTTTTCATTTTGTGCCATTGTTTTACACCACCAGTTACCCAAACATCAATATCTTTTTTTTTTTGGAAATTATGAGCACACAAAACAAAACACAGAATCAGTAACTATACTATACTCGAGCATAGGAAATTCATTAAACCATTTGGAAGTAAAGTGATGTTGCTTGTTTGTTGAAATGTTAATGTCTCGAGGATATTTGGCCAATTTTGGTTGATGTGGACCTAATGAAATTAAAAATTGTCTTTGTAATGTTGTTTTAATAGATATTCTGTTACCTGGATCATGCTCAACAAATCCATCAGTAGTACTTATTTCAGTATTTTCAGAATTATTGCTTGTAGTCAATTTGTTTAATGTTATAGTGGCATTACTTATATAATTGGTAATCTCATTATTAATACTAGTTATACATTGTATACTATTGATTAAAAAGATAACTGGGTTTGGAAACTTAGAATTTTTTATATTATTTAAAATTTCTGAACATTGTTTAAATTCATTACTTATTACTTCTAAATGGCCAGCACAAGAAATCCATGTATAATCAGGATCATCATTAACCATTGGGATTTCATCAGTAAGATGTTGATCACACAAATTGACATTGGTTTCACTATTATCTAAACATTTAAAATTCATAACCTATTAGATATTAAACCTTTAATAACACTTTTTTACTATTAAGTATATGTGTATTAATATTTGATTTTTATGATAGGTACTATTACCTATCATTACATTAAATAGGTCCCTATATTTTATATCTTTAAAATTAATCAAATTTAAATTATTTAGATTTCATAAAACTAATTTATAGAATTTATAGAATAAATACATTGCATGTAAGAAATTGTAAACAATTATTTGAATGTTTAGCAACTATTTATTTAGATTTACCCTCGGATTTACCTTTTATGTTGATCTTTTTCTTTTCCATACGATTGAAAATTATTTGTTGATTAATTATTTTTTTCCATAACAATTTGAAATCAATTGAGCCATTTTTTTCTTCTAAATTTTGATAATTTAAATTTAAAATTAAAAACAATTATATAACAATTTTTATATTTATTATGAAATTAGTTAATATGGTTACTATTTACCATTTTTTTTTTCAGTTAAAGTAAAATTATTTTCTTGGTTTTCTACAGATAGTTTTGGATTCAAGTTTATCTGATTAAATTCTGAATTAGCATCCTAAAAAAACATATTACTTTAAATAGGTTCCTACTTTTTAAAAATTAGTGCAATACACACAGATGATATTAATTAATTAATTAAATACCTAGCTAATAGATAACTTTTAAAAATATATCAAATATTAAATTATTATTTACTTACAGTAAATATTTCAACTTGTTTAAGTTGTGTTGGGGCTTCAAATGAAATGCTTGGTACTCCATAATGTTTTGTTTTAATTTTTTTACCACTATGTACTTGTCTTTCATGTTTCAATTTATAATCATTGTTAAAAATACTTCCACAGTCCATACATTCTAATTTAATTCTTTTCCTTTTATTCTTCAACTTATCAGACATTTTTGAACACGTATTAATTAACTTATTAACTTATACAAAATTCAGCAGCGAAAGCAAAACAACGTTAACAATTTAAAATTTAAACATAAATTGTTTGAAATACTTTTTACTAGATATAATAAGTACCTATTGGCTATTAAACAAATGACCAATATTTTTGACGACCAAGTTGGTAGGCAAAGAAAGACCCGACTGAATTAAACTATATCAATGCATATTGCATATTTGCAATTATTAAAATCTATTTTTATTTACTAACATAATTTTCCAATCCATTCCCCGTACGGCCCTACAAAATAATATTATTTATGCCATCCTATTTGATAAGTACATCGTACAATATTTATAAAATTATCGTATCTAGAGAACAAATTATCTACTACACAATGAACTATACAATGTGGTAAACGCAAGGCAATAATAGATATTCATTATTTTTTCTATTTATAGTACGATCATAAACCAAACATAACATAATAATACTGTATAGTTTAGACAACCAATAAATGCTAAATGTTTAAAATAAATATACAACCATAGTTTAATAAAGTTTATTTTAATTTATATATTATTATTTCATTGCAAGTTCAATTTGAATTGAAATTGCCGACTCATATCGTCGATTTTAAATTGTCGACTTATTATTTAGTTCCATAGATGTCTGGGGGGGGGTGTGACACCCCCTCCACCCCCCCTTAAAACCGCCTCTGGGCAAGCAGAATGACTATAATATTATGACTTGAGTAACTCACTGACTAATAAACGTAGAGCCTGAACAATGATAGATCGATGCTTACAATTTACACGGTACATTCGTAAAATCGTACCACAAATTTAGTGTGCAATAAGAAAGCATTTTACAAAATTCGCATATTAAAGTGGTGGTTTTACAAGATTTTTGAGAATCAAAACGGTCAATGAAAATGTCTAAGTTTTGAACACCGTTAAACCAAATATTAAATAACAAATTTATCAAAATTCGAATCACATTATATAGAATTGGCATTTTTAACGGGCAACGAAGTGCACGGAGCCAGCTAGTGATATTATTTAATAACAATTTATATGTTTATTGTTTATATATATTCTATGTGTAATTATCTAATAACGCGATTACAAACATTTCAGTTGTAGACTTTTATTTTATTATATTATATTATTTTAATATTAAAATAATATAAAGTTTTAAAGCATACCTTACCCTTTTCGTACTGCATTTGCTGATTATTCAGCATGTAACTTCTCTGATGCAGTTGCTGACTGAAGCCTGACTTAATCCAGAGTACCTACATACGCCTATATCGTTCTGATAGCTTCCTGACGCAAAAAAATCGAATAGCAATCAATACCTATATTATAATTGTTATTGTGATAAATTCAGTTTATGTACCTATATTATGCTATAAAAATAAGAATTAACAAACTTTTCGTTCAATTGTTATGCCTCTTGATGTTGCTGGAGGTTCAATGTAAGGATATACCATTTTAAGTACCTGTTTCATTAATTCTTTCGATAGTCGATATGTCATGATAAATTTTTTTTCAGAAAATTCTATATAATTTTTAAAACATTAAATTTACTTAAATTTTCAATACCCACGACTATTTTAAAACTATACATATATTGTAAGAACTTACCTTCAAAAGGATTTTTATTAGTACAATTTACTTGTCTAGGGTATTCAGTAGCATCTTCTTCGATAATTTCTAATTCTTCTATTGCGGCTAGATTTTCAAGCAAGTCGAAGTCATCCATTTCGTCAATAAAACAAGTGTAATTGTATAATATTATATCGAAATAATTTTGAATTGACAATAATTCCGTTGTTAATAACTAACAGCGACGCAGCTATGATATTAAATATTGAATTGAGATAATATTTATTTTGTTGTGGTATACGAAAATCGGCTTTCAAATACCCTACTACCATACGTTGAAATCATACTAAAATCAGTCGTATAAACGAACGACTTCGTCGTACGAAAATAGTTACCTACAAAATACCATTTTCACGAACCATACGTAAAACTTACGTATGAACGGAGGTCAATCGTACGTACGATAACTTTTCGTATACTTATAATCGAATTTCATACGAAAAATGTCTAATATTCGTATACGAACTACATTCGTATGGCGTACAAAATAGACCCCCAGTACCGGTAGAGTTGTTGTGTTTTCAACTCGAAGAAATTTAGAGCTATTGGCCAAGAGTGACTGCTGTTTTTTATGCGGGACTTTTAAGGTTAGATACTAGATAGTTTTTAATTTTTATCTCTCATATTTTCTAAGTTAAAGTTTTTTTAATTCGTTAAATTAAGCTAATATAAGAAAAATGGTACTAGTTTGTTATCGTCTCGCTATCCATACAACAATATATTTATTCACAGTGTCCACTGTCCATTGTAACATATTGATAATTATGCGAGGAGTTGCATCTCGCATCCGCACATCGATCACTTAATTCGGAGACTCGTCGCTAATACAAAAAAGTTTTAATAAGTAACGAGCATAGACATAATTTAATATGGACTGCTACTCCCCCACACTCTGCCATAAGTTTATTGAAATAAGATTGTTAGAAAGAGAAAGAGCCTAGTTTAGGTAAGAAAAAATGTAATATCATGGAATAATAAACAAAAAAGGCGGCTTATTTGAAGTCATAGACATACAAAAAAAAACTGTACTTAATTAATACATACATTGTTTTAAATATAAGATTTAACATTTTTTTTAATATATTCTCAGCTCTTTAAGATGTAGGTAGAGTACGGTATAAAGCAATATAAAATATGAATCTAGAAAAAAATATGTGACAAAATAATGACATGGAAAAAAATCATCAAATATATTTTATTTAAAAATCACAAATATCAGTTTTAAGTATAAACATAAATAAACACATGAACATTAGATTATAAATCTTTTATACTTGGTCAATAATAAAGTTATCAAATCAAAATATAAAAAAATGTAATAGGTTAATATTAATAATAATAATAATATAAAAATAATAAATCTGAAATCATCTATTGATTTTTAAAATGAATGTCTTAGTTAAAAACGATCTTTGTCAATTATAAAGTTATCAGATTAAAATATAAATAAATTAAATAGTCAGGTGAATAATAATAATAATAATAATAATAGTAATAATGATATGAAAATAATAAATTTAAAATCATCTATTGATTTTTAAAATGTATGGTCTTAGTTAAAAACGATCGTATGCGTTCTTTTGGCTGACTCTCACTCAGGGTAAAGTGATTAACACGAATTCTGAAATAAGTTTTAAATATTAAATGTGTAAGTTTTAGCAAATGATTGTCTAATGGATTTTGATTCAAAAAATGATCAGCTAATACAATAAAAATATTTTTTAAATTAATTTGTGAAGAAGCTTTAATAATTAAATAGTTGATAATATTGGGTTTAGTTGGTATCAAACTTTTGTAAGAATTAAAAATTCGTTCAGCTACTTTACATAAATAGATAACATCTACTGATGGATTTAATAATCCTCCACGCGATTTAATATTTATTAATGAAATACTTTCGGTGTTAGTTCGAGTTAAAACTTCAGTACATTCGTCACAAATTAATTTCCATGAAAGTTTTCGGACAATGAACCCTGCTATGTACGCCACAATATCTTCAACGACTTGTTGTAAAACATTAAATTGGTTTGTATTGAAATTAATGTCGTCATCTTCTATTTTTGCACATAGCATATCTAAATAAAAATTGGAATTTTCAACAGGTTTTGAAGTGCTACTACTGACTCACAAAATCTTTGTCATATCCATCACTATACAATTTGCTCCAGACGATGTCATTATTTCTGTATGAACCAATAGTCTTTTAAAAGAACTTTCAAACTGTAAAGCAGTGGGGTTATTGTTGAAACCTCCTCTTGAACGGATAGCAGAGAAAAACATTTCAAGGTGATCTTGGCTCATTTTATATGTTAATAAAAAATCTAATTCTTTTGTTTTAACTGTATCAATAAACATATTTTTGATGCTTTGTAATGAAATTATTAATCCAATGAATCCAGTTTTTCGAGTGGATTTTATGACAGGAACTATTGTTTTACTACTATCTATACCAATTTCACAGTGTAATGATTGCAAGTATTTAATGGAGTCATCAATAAAATTAAATATGTCACTTTCGTTTTCTCTTTTTAAAGGTTTTTTGTACTGTGACTTACTTAAGAAGTTCCTTGTATTTAAAAAGTCAAATATATTGTTTATATTCTTACAAAATGTTATTGTCGCATTACAATCTGTAAAACTATTTAAATTTAATGTTTTTGAACAATATTCTAGTGCGTTTGCTACACTTGAGCTGAAAGTTTGAGCAGCTAAACGCACTTTCATCTTTTCTTTATGATACCTAATGTATCTGGTACGGATTTTTGTTCCCACATGAAGACCAATTTCTTCCTGTAGAGAAACCAAATTTTGAAAAAATGACCACTTTATAGGTTTCATGCTTTCATCATATAGAGTTTTCCAGTCACCCAATGTATTTCGACATAGTTTAAGCATGTGAGCAGCATCTAATAAAATATGTACTACTATTCCAGATTCATGTTTAAAAAAAGGTTTGGGATAAGGCATAGATAAATCGGCACCTAAATACTTAGCCATTGAAATATTAGATACCGTACCATCAAATGTTAGAGTTTTAACTTGGACTCCAATTTTGTGCACTAATTCAATACATGTATTTACTAAGTTACCTTTTTCCATTGACCCTATCCCATTAATAAGAAAGTAACCAACTGGTACTTTCCAATTTGAGTTTATGGCTACAAGCATAAAAACAAGAGCTTGAGTAGCTTTGGGAAGTCCATCACAACCATCGGTACCAGTTCCATAATTTACGTACCCCATCAATCTATCTCCTTTGAACGTTACACTTTCTTTGATGTGCATTTCGTCTATTATTAGTCCACATATAAGTTTTTTACCTTTACTTTTCATTTCTTTTAATTTAATTTCAACAGCATTCAGGGCTTCAGCCGTAAAACCTGGTTTACCATCAATACATGAGTACCACTTTCGTAGGGTGCTAGGAGCGGGTAAAGAATTTTGAAAAGTTTCACGTACAAAGTTATAGGCATTCGGTGAATAAAAATGTAAAGTTAAGGCAAATGTACGTAAATCAGGGGAGTATGCACCGCCTTCATGATTTAATTGTCTTTTTAGAAGAGCGGTTTCTGCATTTGGTAGGCATTCCTAGATAAAGAGATTTATAAAAGTAATTAAAAAGGAACAAATAACTGTTGATATAACTAATTTTTTATTCATTGTTAAATTCACATTAAATTCATCGACATTACAAATTCACATTACCTAAATACATAAAAAATTAAACAGTTTACACATACAATTTTTTTAACAAACATGTCAGACATAAAAAATTGAAAAAAAAATATACCTTTGTACTGTCAATACATTCCTTTATAGTGATTAAGGATTTTAATCATAATCTGTTGAATTTAAAAACTATAAAATTTAAATTTAATTTACAAATATTCACTTCTAGAGAACTTATATTTCTTAATAACTAATAATAATCATTTATTTATTGATTCACAACAAATTAAAAACAATTACCAGTTACCATACACATTGTAGTATAAATACCTAGAATTTTAATCATACCTTCAGAAATGAAAATTACTTTTCATTAATTTTATTATCATTTTTAAGATGACCAATCTGCTGTTCAAAATTTGAAATTGTTTGCTGTAAACTATAATTTTGTAATAAATTAGAATACAAAGATAAATACTAAACACAAGTAATTATTAAATATTAAAACAGTTACTTAAAAAAAAATTGTTAGTAAAATAGGTACTCACTTTTAAGTTTGTATTTATCATTTGATTAAATCCACATTACCTAAATACATTAAAACAAAGAAGCACAGATAAATACTAAAAATTTAAACAGTTTATACATACATTTTTTTTTAACAAACCTGATGTTCGACATAAAAAATTTAAAAACAAACATACCTTTGTACAATCAATACTTTCATTTATAGTGATTAAGGCTTTTAATCATAACCTGTTGAATTTAAAACTATTAAATTAAAATTTAATTTACAAATACTCATTTCTAAATAACTTATATTTCTTAATACCAAATTAATAATTATTATATATTTATTGATTGATGATTCACAACAAATTACAAACAATTACCTGTTACCAATTACCATACACATTATAGTATAAATACCAATACTTTTAATCTTACCTTCAGAAATGAAAAGCAATTTTCATTAATTTTACTTTCACTTTTTAGATAATCAATCAGCTGTTCAAAATTGAAATTTTTTGCTGTAAACTATAATTTTGTATCCTTAATTTCTTTATAGTAGATACATGTTTTTCATTGGACTTTTTAGCAGCAATAAATAATTTCCGTCGACTATTTGGACTTTCTAAGTCATCCACACTTTTGAAATCTCCAACATAGTACTTACGTTTCCTAAAAGTAACATAAAAAACAATAACAAAAATAAACATATTTAAAAAAAAAATAAAACATGACTTGGTTGAGGAGGAGTTATAAATGAAGGAGTTAACTCAACAGCAGGAGGTGGCAATTTTTCATTTGCAATGTTGACTTCTGCTAAAATAAAAATGATAGATCTTACAATTTATATAATCACAATGTAAGTAATTATTATTTTTGAGGTATATATTATTTACTTGATATGTTTTGAGACAACTTTAATGTGGAGTCTAGAGCAGGTTTACTTGGCAAATGTTTCTCAAATACTAAAGACAATTCGATAAAATAAAATGTAATTATTACAAAACATAGTATAGTTAAACATTAAAAAATTATTAAATTACACTGTGTATCTATGGTAAGTTCTTGAGTAGTTGAAGAACAAAACTTTGGAGACATTGAACTAGTAGCTGAAATCACCATATGTTTGTTAAGTTTGGAATATTTGTAATATAGTAAAAATACAAAATACTGATTACTTACATGGTATATTATGAATCATGTTATCTTCATAAACTTCAATAATTTCAATCATAGATGAAACTAATAAAATATTATATAATTTATGTTTATTTACAAATTACATTTATATTCTAAGTAATAAACTTATAACTAATAATAATACATTGGTATGTAAACACTTACAGTTCATAAAAACGCTGGGTATGGCAGTTTTTTTTAAAACTTTTTGGTTGTTAACCAAACTTAAATTATAATCTGACTCTAAAAAATGCATGCTACATATTATGGGGTGAGCTGTAGCATTAAAGTCTGGTTGGTGTTGACGAATAGCTTTCACCCATTTCTCCATCATACATAATGATCTAGGTATACTGTAAAAAACAATTTGAATAACTTAAATTTTTCATAATTTTTATGTGGATTCTTAATTTAAGAATATAAAGAACTGTAGATGTATTTGGTAAATATCTACCTACTTAATAATTTTTAAATAAATACTTACCAATGCATTTTTATGTTTTCCGTGTTATGAGTGCTTTCTCTGCAAGTTTTAATTGGACACTTGAAGACCATTTTTTCAATTTTTTTTCTACTTGAATTTAATAAAATAATAAAATAAAAATCGTTATTATTGTTAAAAAATTTATCGAAGTAATAACGTAATATTTAATAAAATAATTATTGGCACCCCGCCAAAATGTCTGTGATAAAACCATTTAAAATTGATAACTGTGTTATGACTCCATGAAATTATATAATATCTTCCATGATACCTAAGTTATGTCTTGTCTCTTTCTATTGATGTAGACTTGTACGAGTTATGTATAGGAATATAAATATTACACAACAACTGCGTACTTTTAGGTTTTATTTTATAAATTTTGAAACAACTTTCTAACAAAAACTTTTTAAGTCAACTAAACGTTAAAATTACAAAAACTACAAGAAGTGTGTGGAGTTCACATTGTAGACCAAGCGTTATTTTTACGCAGTGTCGCCAATGTCCCCACACTACTCCCCTCCGAGAGACGGAGTCGGTTATAATAACAATTTAACAAATGATAACAATATTTATAAACAGTAAAATATTAATATTAACAATATAACAATTTTTTTTGAAATTAATTACTTTACCAAATAACAATAGTACAGTCTTTCGGTTTACAAATAAGATTAGTAATTTAAACATTACTATTTGTGTTTTAGTAACTAGTTTCAAATTTTACAGATTTACTATGTTTTAATTTTACCATTGCTGTATAGGAGTGGTCATGTTGAACTGTGTCGTCTTGAAGTAGGAACGCAGGTTTCAGTCTATCGATAGATATGTTCTTCGTGTTTCCGTTGATACTGACGTTAAAGTATTTTTCTTCTCTGCTAACGACTTTGAAAGGTCCATCATACGGTGTTTGTAATGGTCTTCTTACAGCGTCATGTCTTACAAAGACATGAGTTGCTGTTCTTAATTCTGGTGCCACAAATGGTTTATTTCTATATTTGTGTGTTTCTGGTGCTGGTGTTAATTGATTAAATTTTTCTTTCAATTGCGTTACAAGTGTTTGAGGAAGAACATTTACTGAATTGTCCTCTTCAAAAAAATCTCCAGGTAAGCGCAATGTCTGCCCATACACCATTTCTGCTGGAGTTATGTTAGACTCACCTTTTAATGTACATCGTAATCCTAATAGTATTATTGGCAAAATGCTTACCCAATCTGACTTCTCATAAGCCATTATTGTTTGTTTGAGTGTCCTATGAAAGCGTTCGATCTTCCCATTTGTCTGTGGGTGGTAAGGGGTTGTACGTGCACGATGGATGCCTAATGTATTGTTGAATGCTGAGAACAGTTGACTTTCAAATTGTTTACCTTGGTCTGTGATTATTTTTTCAGGTATTCCAAATCTAGATATCCATGTGTTGAAAAAGGCTTCAGCTACTGTTTCTGTTGACATATCTGGTAACGGAATGACTTCTGTCCAACTGGTACATCTATCAATACACGTTAAGCAATATCTGTTGCCTTTTACTAATGGTAACGGTCCTATGAGATCAATGTGAACATGTCGGAACCTCACTGCTGGTATATCTAACTTCTGAAAGGGACTTCGAGTGTGACGTTGTACTTTCGCTTTTTGACATTGAATACAACATTTAGCCCATTTAACACAGTCTTTTCGCATAGATGGCCATACATATTTTGATGCAACTAGTTTACTTGACTGACGTTGTCCTGGGTGTGTCAAGTTGTGTACAGCTTTGAACACTGCTTTTCTGAAATTAACTGGTATATATGGTCGTATATTGTTAGTAGATGTGTCACAATAAATAAATGTATTATTTGCACCATGTTTTAATTTTTTTAGTACTAAACCTGTGTTTGCTGTCAATAGATGTTGTAGTTCTGGATCACTTTCTTGATGTAGTTGCAATAACTCATAATCTATGGTGTTTGGAAAATCTATAGCTTCAATTCTGGACAAAAAATCTGCTGTTATATTTTCTTTGCCTGCTATATATTCAATATTCGTTGAAAATTGACCAATATAATCAAGTTGTCTTACTTGTCTGGGTGAAGCTTTGGATGATTTCTGTTCAAATGCTGTTATAAGTGGTTTATGATCTGTGTAAATGGTGAATGTTTGACCTTCAAGCATATATTTAAAATGTTTAACAGCTGTGTAAATGGCCAACAATTCCCTGTCATAAGTGCTGTAATTCTTTTGAGCTTTAGATAGTTGCTTGGAAAAATATGCAATTGGTGCCCAACTGTTGTTCATTTCTTTTTGCTCTAGTACTGCTCCTATAGCATTGTCGGATGTATCTGTAGTTAATGCAATTATGGCATTGCTCCTTGGGTGTGTGAGTAAGGTAACATCTGCCAGTTCTGTTTTGCACCGTATAAATGCCTCTTCTGTTTCTTCAGTCCACTGGATTGGTCTTTTGTCATTCTTAGATGTATGTTTTAAATAGTTGTTCAATATTCCTTGATTTTTAGCTGCTCCAGGAATCCATCTTCTATAAAAGTTTATCATTCCTAGGAATCTGCGAAGCTCTTTGACTGTTTTGGGTGGTTTGAAATCTTGTATGACTGCTATTCTTTCCTTATCTGGTAATGTTCCTCTTTCTGATATGTTGTAGCCCAAAAATTTAACAGATTTCTCACCGATTGTACTTTTTTGTAAATTTATAGTTAAACCATATTTTTGAAGGCGTTGAAACACAAGGAGTAGGTGTTCCTTATGTTCTTCTTCATTGCTTGATGCTATGAGTATGTCGTCAATATATACGAAACAAAAGTTTAGGCCTGTAAAAACTTCATTTATAAACCGTTGAAAGGATTGAGCTGCATTCTTAAGTCCGAAACTCATCCTAACAAATTCAAATAATCCAAAAGGAGTTATTATGGCTGTCTTTGGAACATGTTCTGGATGTATAGGTATTTGATGATAGGCTCTTTTGAGGTCCAAGGTTGAGAAGATAGTTTTACCTGCTAACATGTGGCTGAAATCTTGAATGTGTGCAATCGGATAACGGTCTTCGATTGTGATTCCATTTAGACGCCTGTAGTCGCCACAAGGTCTCCATTCATTTGTTCCCTTCTTCCTTACTAGTTGGAGTGGTGATGCCCATGGGCTTTTTGATGGTCTACATATGCCCATTTCTATCATAGACTCAAATTCCTTTTTAGCTATACTTAATTTCTCAGGTGACAGCCGCCTAGGTTTTTCAAACACTGGAGGTCCTTTAGTTTCAATATAATGTACAGTATGATGTGCACAACTTGAAGTAAAAGACTGCGCTGCAATAACACTTGGAAACTGTTTGATTATGTCTACAAATTTTTGTTCTGATGTATAAGTTTTAATGGAACATATTGCATGGTGTGATTCGATACATGAGGTAGATAAATTAGTAATTTTATCTATTAATTTCTTGTTGCGAATATTGACCATAAGATTAAAATGATACAAAAAATCAGCGCCTATTATTGCTTTGCTTACTGGTGCTTTAATAAATTCCCATTTAAATGTCCGCCTTAATTTAAGATCAACAGTTAAAATTGTCTTACCATATGTATTGATGACCGTGTTGTTTGCTGCGAACAATTTGAGGTCGGTAGCGCCGCTCTGTTTAGCACTACATGGAATAATCGAAACATCTGATCCAGTGTCAATAAGAAACTGTTGACCAGATACTTTATCTGATATAATAAGACGATGGCTGATGTTACTGTTATTTACATTATGGCAGTCTGGAATCAGTGTATCTAATGCTGCCTTAGTAGATACGATTTCTAGTTTTCCGATTTAGTTTTAAAGGTATTATAATGTTTGCATGGTTCTACACACTTTTTTGCCTTGTGCTTAAAATTGGTGTGATAAAAACATAATCCGTCTTTTGCTGGTCCCCAAATCTTGAAACCTGAGCGAGATCTGGACCTGGAACTTGTTCTCTGTTGATCTTGATCTTTCCTAGAATTGCGTTCTAACTTAAGTTCTGCTACCTCTTTGATCAACTGTTTCAATAGCTCAGTTGTCGGATCACTTGCTACCGCTGCAACAACGCGTGGTTCTCCAATTTCTCCGATTTTGTCAGCCAACTTTGCGAGTTCTTCCACAGTGCCACTTGTGACAGCGAGACAGGATTGTATAGCGATTGGAAGATGTTGTAACCATAAGGATTTCAATAATTCCGAACTCAAAGCTACTCCTCCTAGACGTTGCATTTCATTAAGTAATGTAGATGGTTTTCTGTCACCAAGTTCTACTTCACTCAGTAGTTTTCTTAATTTTTTCTCTTCGCTATCTGTGTAAATACTGACTAACCGTGCCTTAAGTGTGTCATATTTATTGTTAACCGGTGGTGTTTGTATTATGTCAGATACTTGAGTTAGTATTTCAGTATCAACGGCAGTTATGACATGGTAAAATTTTGTAGTATCATTGTTAATTCCGCCAAGTACAAATTGTGCCTCTATTTGT
Source organism: Aphis gossypii (assembly GCF_020184175.1). NCBI lineage: Eukaryota > Metazoa > Arthropoda > Insecta > Hemiptera > Aphididae > Aphis > Aphis gossypii. Next base: position 126,973 of record NW_026082987.1, read on the forward strand.
GCAAACCAAATGTTTGGATCACCTTTCCAAAATGGTGGCGTTTTTATTGCGACACGGTTGACGTTTATGTTTGCTGTTGAGTCAGCCGAGTTTGGTTGGTTCGCCATGTCTGTACTCTACGGCTGTCGTCGTAAGTCACCAATTGTACGAGTTATGTATAGGAATATAAATATTACACAACAACTGCGTACTTTTAGGTTTTATTTTATAAATTTTGAAACAACTTTCTAACAAAAACTTTTTAAGTCAACTAAACGTTAAAATTACAAAAACTACAAGAAGTGTGTGGAGTTCACATTGTAGACCAAGCGTTATTTTTACGCAGTGTCGCCAATGTCCCCACAGACTATTGACTTCTCTCTCTACTAGCAGTCCATATCTTATTATGTCTATGGTAACGAGTCATTTAACTTAGTTAATAATAATAAAAAACATTACTAATCTTTTACCTAATACTTAGGTGTGCCCCAATATTTTCACGCAAGTTTTACAATTTTGGGAACATGTAAACATCATATCGATTATCGATATTCATGACACAGTTGCTGTACCATTTGTGTATGCACTGTTGTCGAAAGAAACTGTGCAGTATGCCACTATGCTTAGAGCAGTACAATCGTCGTTTAACGAACACCCCCTTCCTCCTTGGGCTTTTTTATTAAAAATTTATTTAATATTTTCATATATATCATAAAAATAAATAAAATATATTTATAAATTATGTTTATCTTTGTTTAAGTAGCATGCACGGCTTTAGATACTATTGTAGTCCGTGACCGCAGTACTCGTAGTAGAGCGTATCATATTATCATGATATTAAATAATAGTTGTGATATTACTATATTTATAGCCATAAACACGAAGACATGAATTATGATTAAATTAATAAATATACTAATAATAATATTAAATTAATTCATTGCTATAAACATTAAAAGTTGTTTATGATTTTATTATTTTTATTATTAGTATTTTAGTATTTTCCATGTACGGCTGTGGTACGCTATTCTGTGATCGTCGAGTGCTTATCGCACTGACGACCGATCCCACACCTACATAATTATATATATATATAATTACCGTTATATAATTGCCGTCGACAACACAAATAACGCTCTGTGCCTGTCTTAAGTTTCCTTCTAAACTAGTTACCCGTTTTTTGCGTTTTTTAGTTTACTAAATCCGGAAAAGTGCGTACTTCGACTGGTCTCGTTTTTGAGTCAATCTGATTACTATTTTTTCTAATTTTTTTTACTTTCAATCATTTGTTAATTAACGTGTGCGCATCATTGAAAGGTAATAATTTATTATAAGTTATACTATCACCTAATTACGGTTGAATTCTTATCGACATCGATAAGCAGCGTCGACCCGTGGAGGCTATCTCGTAATTCGAATCCGGCACGTGCCAAGGTCGCCGCCTATCTTTGTTGTCTACGTCGGGTGCATATTATTTGGCCTATTTATTTTTGCTAAGGCGCTTTATTTTGCCCTTTGTTTATCCGCACGTTTTTCACCAGTTAGTCGAAAACACATAATGACCCAAAACAATGATCTTCTTTCTTCCGAGTTAAACAAATGGACTAAAAGCATGCTCGTTGACTATATAGTGGCGCAGACTCTGCCCGTTGGTGTGAAGCTAAGTGACGACTTGTCTAAGTTTTTAAAAGATTCTTCTTCTGATCCTGTATCGCCTCCGCATGGAAACTCAGTTGATATTGCTAATATTCTCCAATCCGTGGTTGTGGAGCTCAAATCCGTGGCTCTTAGTAACGCTAAGCTACATGATAAGCTCAACCACCTCAATGCGGCACCTAATGCCCAAACTCCCAAATCAAATGCTCAACTCTTTAAAGTGCCAGTTGATGTACACCCGAACTCGGTTACGGGTATTCGTTCTACTCAACCCACAAATCAATTGACTGCCAGTCAATCTTCGTCTGTAAAATCAAAATTCATTGTTGGTTCTGTAAAGAACTCATCTTCCAAGTTGTCATCAGTGCCTGTGCGTAAGCATGTTGATATTTTTGCCTCGAGGCTTGATCCGAGTGTTACAACTGCCCTGCTAGAATCTGAATTGTTCAATGGTTACCCAGACGTGACCATCAACAAAATGGTTACAAGGCATCCATCATACTCTTCGTTCCATATTCGTCTGCCTGCGGATAAGCTGGATATTGTCCTCGATCCTGCATTCTGGCCCGATGGTGTAATGGTCAAACGTTTTTGGGGTCGTCTTGCTCCTGAGATGATTCAAGACGCCACTCCAAAAAACTGATATCTTCATGTTCGTCTACCTGTCCTCCTCTTAGTGTGGCGTACGCTCCACCCACTTTCAGATCTGGTGTTGTGAAACACCGCGAAAAACTTATCAGCCAAGGAGTGAAGCTACCCATAGGCTACTATCAAAACTGTAGAGGTCTTAGAACCAAACTTTGTCTTTTTAAATGTAATGTTGCTGTGTTTAATTATATTTTCATTTGTTTAACTAAAACGTGGCTTACTAATAGCTTCCAAGACACGGAATTAGGTTTACACAACTATGTTGTATTTAGGTGCGATAGAAGTAGTCAATCCAGTAATTTTAGTAGAGGAGGAGGAGTTCTCGTTGCCATTCGTAACGATGTGGTCCATAACTTGTTACCTGCACTCATTAACAATGTTGAATATTTATTCGTTAAATTTTATGTAAATAATAATGCTTATATTGTTTGTTCCGTATACATTCCTCCTAGTAGCCCTATCCCGGTATATGAGTCCTTTATGTCTGCTGCTCAATATATTATCGACGCCAATCCTGGTTCCGTATTTATTTTCTCTGGTGATTTTAACCTTCCTGACCTATCCTGGTCTAATGACGATTTTGGCTTAATTTATTCTTCCTCTGGCCCTGTAATCCACTGACGTTCCTGACGTTTTCGCATATAATAACTTTTTCCAGCTAAATCACATACCCAACTCCAATGGAAATTTCCTTGATCTAGTTTTTTCAAATGATTCTCGGATCATTATAGAGAAATCCGTTACTGGAGTGGTTCCTTGTGATCCTTATCACCCAGCCTTAGTTTTTATGATTAATTTTGTAGATGACTTACCATCTATTGATAGATGTCATAAATATTATAATTTTCGTAAGGCCTGTTATCCTCGTATTAGTGCCTTCTTATCATCGTTTAACTGGTTAGAAACCTTAACAACAACCGATATTGATTCTGCTACGTGTGCATTGTACGATGCATTGCATTGCTGTGTTACAAGTTTTGTACCTTTAGTTGTTTTCAAACCTTCTAAATTTCCATCCTGGTTCTCTAAAAATCTAAAAAACATTGTTTTTGCCAAGAAAGAAATGCACGCTAAATACAAAGCATCACGTAACCCTGCTGACTATAACAAGTTCTCTAACCTGCGCGCTCAGTATAAGTATTATTATAAAAAGTGCTATAAAACATTTCTGGATAACACTGAAAACAAGCTTAAAGTTAATCCTCGTTTATTCTGGGACTTTGTACGTAAGCGTAGATCTAGCAATGGTATTCCCAACTCTGTTCACCTCAATGATCTAACTGCCACTGGTCCTGAATCCATCTCCAGTCTTTTCTCATCCTACTTTAACTCAGTCTATGTGCCTTCCCCAGCAAGTAGCCTACCTGTTATTCCATTTGCGCAGCATACTTTACCATCTGACTGCATCTTTAGTGTCGATGATGTCGAGAACGGGTTAGCTGATCTAAAAAATGTACACTCCGTTGGCCCTGATGGTCTATCTGGGACCTTTTTGTATAACATCAGATCTGTCCTCTGTTTTCCTTTATGGTTACTCTTCAGGCGTTCAATGGATGATGGAATTTTTCCATCAATGCTTAAAATCAGCTCAGTCACCCCTGTGTTCAAATCTGGTGACAAATCTAACGTCACGAATTATCGACCCATTTCGATTCTAAGTCATATTGCCAAGCTTTTCGAACACTTAGTACTGCATTCCATTCAGCCCTCCGTTGACTCTGTACTAGTCGACGAACAATATGGTTTCCGACCCGGACGTTCTTCCACTTCGAACCTAATTGTGTTTAATAATTTTGTCCTTGAGGCATTTGAAAATCGCTCCCAGGTAGACGTGATTTACACGGATTTTGTGAAAACATTTGACCGTGTCGACCACGCTATCTTCATTGACATCCTCTATAAGTCCGGTTTTGGCGAACCTATTTTGTCCTGGTTTAAATCGTACCTGTCCGGTCGTGTCCAGTGGGTTAAAGTGCTTGGATCAAAATCTGCTGTCGTCCCTGTTCCATCTGGTGTTCCCCAAGGTGGTCACTTGTCTCCTCTGCTTTTTTCGTTATTTATAAATGGAATTACGAAGGCTGTTCCTAAGTGTAGATTCCTTATGTTCGCTGACGACCTGAAACTTTTCCGAAAAATCGAATCTGAAGCTGACTGTCTCGCCCTTCAGAACGAGTTAGATTCCATTAGCTTATGGTTTAGCACTCTTGACCTACAATTTAATACTAATAAATGCAAAGCTATGTCCTTCACAAGGCGCCGGTTGGTATTCGATTATTCTTACACTATCAATGGTTCAGTGATTGATAGAGTTGCAAGCAATAGCGACTTGGGCGTTCTTTTCACTGCCGATCTGAACTTCCGCCCTCACATTGACTCCATCTGCTGCCGAGCCCTCAAATCGCTTGGCTTCGTAATGCGCACCATGAATGAGTTCAAGCTGGCTGGATCTCTCAAGACTGTCTACTGCTCTTTAGTCCGAAGCATGCTAGAGTATGCGTCTGTGCTTTGGGACCCATTTGTGGTAATTGATTCTTGCCACTTAGAGCGAGTACAAAGGCGCTTTCTGTCGTCTGCAGCTTACATGCTAAAAATTGTCCATCCTCCCCATGACTATACTCCAGTATTGCGCGCACTTGGCCTTATATATTTAGCAGATAGGCGCGTTAAAGCTAATCTGGCCTTTTTAAAAAAGTTAATCGATGGTTCCCTAAACGCCCCTTCACTGCTCGTCCAAGTAAACTTTAAAGTTCCTCATCAGGCCACAAGGTCTCGAGTTCCTTTTGCTGTACCTCTCCACTGTACCAATTACGGTAAAAATAAACCAATTGACCGCATGATGCGGTTGGCTAACGAGGACCCCTCCTTTCTCAGTTTACCTTAATATTGTGTTATTTTTGTACATTTATTGTATGTAATTTTGCTTGTGTCCTAATTATTTTAGTTTATATTTACTGTGCCTGTAATTCCGCTGTATTTTCTTTTTAGGCCGTCACCCCTTGTATATGTTAGCTATCTTATTTTACTGAATTATTGTTATGAACTGTACTAAATAAGGAATTTTTTATTCCGTGAATTAATTAATAAATAATAAATAAATAATAAATAATATATATATATATATACATATATAAATATTTATGTCTATCGTGGGTGTATATGAGGTAACCACGATTAAAAATATCTTTAATCGTAGAGGCAAACCGATGATGGCGACGGGTAATATTGTTCTATTTATATTTTTATCAATTTTTTTATTATGCTATATATCATTGTCGACGATCGGCCATCGAGTCAGTCTTTGTCAGTCAGTCAGTCAATGATTTTTGTCAAGATTTTGGCTTTACTTTATTAATTTTAATTTGGTAATCTGTTAAATTCATCGAGCATAACGATTTTATAATATGAAACGTATTAGTGATTATTTTCGTAGGTAGTGACAGCGATTCTCATAGTTCCTAAAAAAAAAAAAAAAAACAAAAATTGAAAATAATGATATAGCCGATACAGGTAAGCATAATGTTATAATTGAACTATAAATCATTAACAGCTATTTGTTTATTGTTAAAATTAAAAAGTGAAAAATAAGTAAAAATTACCATTTATATTTACTAATTTTATTGACTAATAATGAATTTTAATTTTTAGTAACATACAGTGTGAATATTAGTGGTAAAGAACATTGCAGATTTAAGAACATTTAAAAAAGCCATAATCAATGCCTGTGAAGAAGCTTTTCCAAATTCGCCTATTAGTTGTTGCTTTTTTCATTTCTGCCAATCAATATACCGTCAAATTCAGTTTGCTGGTCTTCAAGCCAGAAATATTAACCCCGAAGTTCGTTCGTAGAAATATTTTACACACATGATGCTTGCGTTGGAATTCATGCTGTTGACTGAAGTTTCTCGTATTGAAAAATGATACGCCTGAAGCTCTATCACTAATAATTGAATATTTCGAAAAAAAATTATGTTCTTAGAGTAATAGCTCGAGGAAGAAGACGAGTGATTCATCCACGTTATCCGCCAGAAATTTGGAATCAGCATCAAGCAGCTCTGACTGATTCACATAAGACCAACAACGGGATGGCACAATCGCTTCCAGTTCGTCATTGGAAAACATCATCCTGACCTTTACTCTGCTCTCGGTGAGTTCCAAAAAGAACAAGGTGATGCAGATATTAATGGTCTCAGAGCTGAGTCTTGAGCAAAAAGTAAGAGCTCAGCCAAAAAGAAAATAGTGAGACTTTCAGATGCAAATTATGGCCATTACTGCTGACCTTAATACATACCAAGAATTTGATTTTCTGAAGGTAATAGCGCATAATATTGTTTTGTGAAATTATTTTGTATTTTTTTTAGATTCTGAACGAAGTGATGAATATATTGATTTTACAATGATGCTTGTTTTTTGTTTTTTTTTTTTTTTGTGTCTGTGTACAGCATAACTAGTCGAAATAATGCTCCAATTTCAAACTATGGGGGTGATTTCCGATGTAAAAGTGAATATCCTTGGTGCATTATGCAGGTAAAAAGTTAACATTTTCCAACAGTTTTCAAAAAAATCGAGAAAAACAAAAAAAAAATGACGGAAAAACGGCAATTTTTACGCAAAACCAGTTTTCGACCAAATCGATTTTTTTTTATGGTTGTAATTCAAAAACTAATCACTGAAGATACTTGAAATTTTCACCAAATGTTAATGTCAGTAATATCTGTATATAGTTATTTATAGACCACTGAAATTTTCAACTTTTTTGAGAAATTTTTATTAAAGTGTCGATAAAAAATTGTTAGATGACCAAAAAGTTTTGAAAATTTAATACAAGGTTCCTTATGAGTTGTTTTTATTGTAGCTAAAAAAAATTAAAAATCGTTCGTCTCAATTTCTTTTTTATAAGCGTTTATAGTTCAAATTTTTACGAAATCAGTCGAAAACGCGAAAATTTGCAAGTAATTTTGAAGTTGAAAAATCATAAAATTTTTTGTGTTCATAACTAAAGATTAAAATTATAACACTAAGTTTTCCATAAGTTTTCCTTCAAGTAGCTATAGAGAAAACTCATAACATCATTATAGGAACAATTTTATGTGCGTTTGAATTTTAAATTTTTACGAAATAGCGTAACGACAACGATTTATCCCAAACGATTTTAAATATTTGTTATTATTCAAAAAGTATAAGTCGTAGATACTTGAAAATTTTACCAGTTATTAATATTTGCGTTTTCTTTACATTATTTATTTTTTAAAATATTTTGAATTTTTTTGAGCTATTTATAGACAACTGAAATTTTCAATTTTTCTGAAAAAATTTCTGTGAAGTGTCGATAAAAATTTTTTGGCCCTATCAAAATACTTGAAAATTTTATACAAAGTTCCTCATATGTTATTCTTATAGTGATTAAAAAATTATAAGAATACATATGCACATTTTTTTTTATTAGCATTTGAAATTCAAATGTTGACAAAAACTCGTCAAAATCATAAATATTTGCAAATTATTTTGTAGTTCAAAATTCATAAAATTGTTTATATTTATATCTAACGTTAAATATTCTAGGCTGACAAATCATCTTCGTTCAGAATCGTTTTTCGTATACAATGATACCTATCATTGCATTCAAATTTAACCTACCCTAGTCCGAAGGTCCACCCCACCCCCTAATGTATAGCAGAACGGTACCCACTTGCCCGCTTTTTTATTATTAGTTGATTATTACTTAAATTAATTAATTTTTATGTTTTATACGTACAGTAGATTCTCGTTCTGTCGAATCTCAAGGGGAACAGAAAAAATTTGAAATAGGTATCGAGATTTATTTAAAAATAAAAAAATTATACTATAAATGTATGTTGTATAATGTATATGAATAATAAATAATACGAATGCTTAAAATACATCATTTGAATAATTAAAATACTGAAATGACTGAATAAATTATTATTTTTTTTTTTTTAATCTGTCATTAAAGTTTGCTTAATATTACTTCTTTCTGATACGACGTCTTCCAAATTAGATAATGCGGAAAAAGCCTTATCATCCATACTTGTAGTAGTCCCGACAAAATTCCTTAGTGTTTTTAAAGTATCTTTAGCTTGTTGAATTGTTAATTAGGTAAAAATTACTTCCTCCTCATTTTGTGATTCGTCTTCACTATCGCTGGTATTTTCAATGGTTTCTGATAAAATTTCGTCATCTGTCCATGTCCCATGTACGTGTACATTATTGTCCATTTCCACATAATGTGAAAAATTTCTGTCGTCTAAATTAAGATGATCAGCGATAAAATTCCATTTAACGTTAGAAATAGTAGTTGAGTTATCTTATGCAATTATATCACCATCTTTAAAACCGGCTTTTATGTCAACCAAACATCACGTATATTCCAAAACAGTTAAAAAAAGTTGTATTGAGTGCAAATGACGATAAATGGGTCATATTAAAAGGTGGTATTCGCACACTACCATATGGCCATTATAAATTAAAATAAATAACAATAGTTTTATAAATATTAACACATTGTCTACCATGTTTAATTTTCAAAAATTACCCCACAGCACCAAGAGTGTACACAAGTTCACACACTTCTATATTTATTCTTTACCATGTGTATGTGTTATGTGTGTATACTGGTTACTCATTTATGTACAATTTATTATAACTTTACAATACATTATATAGTATTATATTTTGGTTGATATTGTAATTATTAAGTATGTGAAATATTGTAATATGCCAGTTCTAAGAACCTAATAATAAAATGTCAATAATTTGTTTTTATTTATTTATATATTTTTTATTGTTATTATTACATATTATTTTTACACCATCTAACTATTTATATTTGATCTAAATGCATAATCTAACATTATTTTGCTCATTTATTATCAACTTATAATTACTTTTTTTTAAAAATATAACCAATGTCATTGTAATCGCCTTGGATTGAGCTTCTACAATACATTATATAATATTATACTTTAGTGGATATTGTAACTATTAAGAGGCCGTTCTGGTACCCGAAATTCGACCGTAAAAACATGCTTTCGTACTTCCCATTTTCCTCAGCTCTCGTTAGTCGTAGAAACATAATTTTTTCACCAAAATAATCCTGAGAAGTTCTTCTAGGTGACTGCGTTCCAGATTTTTAAATTTTTTTTTCAAACCGATAATATTTGCATTTGAAATTTTCATTTTTTTTAAAATTTTTGAAAAATTATATAAAATAGACAAAAATAGATATCAAAAAACTGGAACGTAGTTATCTAGAAGAACTTCTCAGGATTATTTTGGTGAAAAAATTATGTTTCTACGACTAACGAGAGCTGAGGAAAATGGGAAGTATGAAAGCATGTTTTTGTAAGAAATTTAGAAATTTACAGTCGTCATGTGCTGCTCTGCTTAGTATAGCGGCAGCGTTCGAGAACAACGTTCATACCACCACCCCGCGCACTATTGCAGCCATACCGCACCATAGGTCAAAACTGGTTTTCATATCGCGGCTGAGCCGCTCACTGTCTATAAATAATTATTATACACAATACGAAAACAATTAAATATTGATGACAGAATAATACAATACCTATCTAAATCTTGTTTTATTTTTTTCATAGAACAGATATCGAATTTTATATTTCGTATATTATTATTATTCTGCACATCATATTTTACATAAACTCACATAATACTTTTATAATTTGATTTGAATAATTCTTTTTTTAAGCTTAAAGAAAATTGTACTATAAAATTAATTTTATCAATGTTGAACATAAAAATAAAATATGAAATTTAAATCTATATAGGTGACGAAAAATACCTTAGGTACATACGAATAAATAAAAGCCAGTTGAATAAATTAACCAACTACGTAATTAATGCATAACTTAATTACATAATTCGAGAACTTATAATAATTTAAATAATAAGTGACTTAAATCCTTAATTATATAAAGTGTTTATAGAAACTATAAAGCCAAATTTTGTATATATTATATTAATTTATTAGTATAAATACATCTATCACAGATAATTTATTTAATTATTGATTGATTATAATATATAAACTTATGTCCTATTGAAGCCAATTCAAGATATGAAAAAAATAATTACAGAACACAGATAGCATTAATATGCATTCAACATTTTTTAAATTATTTATTGTATAATTATATTGACAAATGACAATCTATCTAGTTATTAATTAAATATAATTAGTATAATATTGTTACTTTAATATTTTTGATTTTTTTTTTTTTATATTTTCCAAAATATTTTCAGGGTCTATAATATCATCAACCAACAATCTTTTCCCGTACTGGGGATTGACAATTTCTGGAAGTAAGCATTCTGTATAAAAACTGAAAATAAAATTTGTTGTATTTATATATTTACATCGAAATCCAATTACTACATAAATCTAAAAATTCAAGTTAAATTACACTTTTAACTTTTCAATCATTTTTTCGCTCCAAAAAGAATCATCGAAACTAATTGTTTGAATTTCTATCCAATTTTCCGAATAAACAACAAAATAGCAAAAATTTCGTTTGGAGATTTTCATCTGTCCCTGAACTTGGTAGTAATAATTGTGATCTAATTTCAATTCCATTTTCCCGTTGTTACTAAGACGACAGAAGGATAACTGAAATTAAATAAGTATTGCAATAAGAACATTTTACATATTTTAATAATAAAATAATTGTTTTACTACACACCTTTTTACTGTTTATAGCTTCTAAAAATGTCTTAGTGTCTTTTACTCCAAATGGACATTTAATTTCAACAATAAAATCGCCATCGACAATACCGTCTATAGATATTAAAAAAAAAATAATAAAAAATAAATGAATATTTCATTAAATTTTATTAAATTTCATTTATATTTTTGTAATTAAGTACTTTAATATATTTTACCAGGAGAAACAGCTAAATAAGGAAAATTTTCATCAATAATAAGTCCACATGGATTCACTTTAATTTTTAATTGGTTTTCCAATGCGACGATAGCTTCTGGTTCAGTATCTTTACCATAATTAGTCGCGTTTGAAGAAAACTTCCTATATAAAATGTCATAAACCGTGTTTTTGCATGATGTTGTTGGTCGAAGTTTACACACGCGACCAAAATTCGAAGCTGTAAGCCGATTTCGACGTTCAACATGCCAAATTTGAGAATTGGCCTGGTCTCTTGTTTTTTCTTCGATGGCCGTTCGTTCTTCACTGTTCAACTGTAATGCATTTATGAAATCTTTTTTTGTTTTTTCTAATACTTCTTTTGAAATACCATCTTCTGGCAACGGTTCAGCTAAACCATAATCTTTATCCGGGCCATTATAATTCCTTTTTTCCGAATTTCCGGTAAAAAGAAGTTTTTTTGATTTTGGCCGACATCTTTTCTTTTCACTAGAAGCAAGCATTTTTTTTCCTATTTCTCCTAAAGAAAAAATATACATTTTGTGTAAATGATTCGTGTAAATAATATACGAATTATATCAATGTATACCTATTGGCTATTATAATATTATACTCGGTACACATTATATATTTATAGTAGTAGTAACATGTACTAGTACATAATAATATAATAATATAATACATATCATCAGTTTTAGTAAAAATAATAAGTGTAATTAATAATAATATCATTATCATTATATTATTTGAATATTAGGTATAACTATTTGTTTAGAATAATAATATATAAAAATGCCATACTAATATACTATTCACCTGGACTTATGTCATTGACTATATTTTTATGCATTAACCGAAGAAACTTTCCACCTGAGTTGCATGATATAACCGCAGCTTCAACTCGAGCATTATATGAATTTCTTTGAGAGTAATTTATTCGTTTACCCGCTAAATATTTATTAATTACACTATTGAATTGTTCACACACGTTGTTGTCAACATTCATCAGTAAACTATCAACATTCGCTACTAAACGAGATATTATTTGGGATACTTCGCTCACAAGCCCTGATCTTTCGGCATCTTCGATCATATTTTTTTCATTTGCTTGTGGACCCTTACAAAAGTATGATTCACATCGATCATGGGCACCCAAAATGTGTCGAAAACTGTTATTTATATCTTGTCGTAATCCTTAAATAATAATGTATGTAATGTTTAACACAATAATAATGTTAATTTATAATTTTATCAAAAATAAATAAATAAATAAATAATAATTATAATAATTAACTTGCCTACTGATTTTTGATTGTCTGTTTGACCATGTAAGCTATTACGATATTCAATTGCCTTAGTTATTGAAAATCTAAATCGTAATATGTTTGATTTTATATGTTTTCTCAACGAAATCGGATACTTAGTATTTAACGTCAGAGCTACTAATTTTGTTCCATAATTCGCAATAAATGGTTGCGACATTCTATTTTTATGACAGGTAGTCTAGGGCCATAAGGCATTATTTCAGCTAGTCTTTTTGTAACACTAGAATCTCCGTCTCCTAGACAATTTTTTTTCATATATTTATTAGGAATTAACTAAAATTATATAGTTGAAAAATATGCACGATTTAAAAACGTAGATAGTAGCTTACCTATTAGCTTATTGTATTTTAGACCATGCATTTGTATACTCTGTTTAAAACCGTCAGCAATACCATCAGCTTCCATACTTGTAGCACCCCTTTTCCAATTTAAAAAACATGTGTGATCAGGTGGTTGTAATTTTTTATTTTTTGCTCTCTGGCAAATTATACAAAACCGATTTCTAATACCCACAAACAAAATTTTTTTTGATTTATAACCAATTATTGTTGCCTGAAATTAATAATGTAATATTAAAATGTATACAATCGGTATATTTACATTTCTTACCACTCCAGATAATGCGTCATATTTAGTTTTGTAACTACGCTTAGACCATTGTCCATCTGCGACAACCGTACACATAGGAATTCCGTCAACATCTACTGTTCCAGCTTCTATTGCTAAACGACGTTCTTCGTCACCGGCGATTTTCATTTGTGCTTCTGCTACATCGTGAATTCTATTGTTAATAAATCCTTGAACTAATACAAAAGTACATGACGCCATACATGGAATATCCATTGTCGCGCATAATTCAGACAGTTGCGTAAATCCAATTCCAGCTGATATTGATCCGCTAACGGCGGCTTCGTTAATTGGTAAATAAGTTTCCGGTTTCGATTTTTCCGATTCAATAATCATAATAATATTACAAATATCGCATTTAAACTTAAAAGTTGATCTTAATCCATGTTTTTTTTTCAGAAATAAACGTCATATTTAAAAATGAACAACCAAATGGTCCTTTGTGATTACTATTTTTAATTTGATAAAAAACGTAATTCATATCTACTATTCGTCTACCGGAGTTTTCATACTCAACATATTGATTACTAGATTTAGATTGTTCAGAAAAATCATGGCTGTATAAGGTTTCTTCAGTAATCAAATCATTAACTTCAGTGTCTTCCGATTTGGTTATTTTACTACTAAAAAATTAATAAGCTATATATATTATATAATATACCTAATTAAAAACTAATTAAAATTATAAAAAAAAATACATAGGCATATTTTTTATATGATGCATTTGAAGTTATACTCTAAATTGGCTCCCTACATTTCGCCTATGCATTTAATCATTTAAAAAATGTATAATACATTAAAGATTTTAAGTTTACCTGATGGTTTCCCTTGACGAACATGGTGGTTGATTATCAACACCTAGGAAAAAGGGTTCTCCTACAGGTTCGATTACCTCAAAATTGTGCCTTGAATTAAAATAAAATTAATTATTTATAAACTATTTATTATTTGTTGGCATGGTCAAAATTATTGAAAGCAATTTTTTTTTATATTATTTAAAGATAAAAAATGTATAATATACATAAAAGATTTAAAGTTTACCTTATATTTCCCTTGACGAACATGGTGGTTGATTATCAGCACCTAAAAACATGGGTTCCACAACAGGTTCGATTACTTCAGTATTGTCCCTTGAATTAAAATAAAATAATATAAGTTAGATTAAAATATATTCTTATTTAATTATTAAAAAAAATTATTTATGTTTTATTTAAATACTTGTTTTGTCTGCGAATACCAAAAAGGTCCCTCATTCGAGAACTCAGATTTTTTTTTTTCGATAACTTCTTTGATTGATATCGATTTTTATTTTTCGATGGATCCATTTTACGTTAAAAAAAATATGATGAGCACGAAATGACGGATATACGTCAATAGATAGCGGATAATTGATAGCGCGACAATTGATAGCGGTCAATTTATAGCGCGTAAATTGATCGCGAGCGACTTTTGATAGTATGACAATATGTAGTGCCCTAAAGAATTATATAACCAATAACAATTATTAAAAAAAAATAGATTATAGAAATAATATTGCAAGTCATAATTAAAATTATATAGGTATAAAAATTTAAATACTTAAAATTAAATTCCCTAAAAAAAGTATAATATAAAAATTTGACGATATTAATGGGTATTATAATACAATATTTATGTTAAATTAAAAATAAAAAAAATTATTAAGTATAATATGTTACAAGTCATGTTACATATCATAACTAAAATTTAGCTGCCCAAAAAAGTATAATATAAAAATTTGACGATATTAATGGATATTATAATACAATATTTATGTTAAAATAAAAATAAAAAAAATTATTAAGTATAATATGTTACAAGTCATTTTACATGTCATAATCAAAATGTAGCTGCCTCAAAATATATACCTGTAGCTGGAAGTTATGTGCTATTCCTCTAAGATAGTCTTCAATTGTTCTATTTTCATAATCTAAACAAATTTTTTTGATTTTAGCACTCCGATCTTTATAAATTTTTTTTGATGGCGGTTCCATTCCTGCAACATATTGCTCTATTTTCATTCGGTTTACTTGCTCCTCTTTTTGCAACGCATTTATGAACTTCCATATTGTTGGGTGCGATGAGGAATTTAACATTGCAGAAAAACAATTGTGCCATCCTTCTACGGAGTTATTTGTTCGGGGTAAATCAGCAGACACTAAAGAATAGCAGTTCCATATATTTATTGGAAAATTAGGTTCTCTTCTTTTTTTATTTCTGCGTAAGCGACCAATCCAATTTCCCTCGAAATAATCTATTAGTGGCATCTATACCTCTTCATTTTGATTATAAAAATCTGTGTCTAAAAGTTTCTCAAATGCATCAACAACTTTATCTGTTGGTACATACGCCAAAGCTGGTAACATTCGTATGTATAATGCAAAATCTGAATTTTCCCTATATTTTTTTTTGTAATCCAGTTTCTTGAACGTGACGCCATACACATTGTAATAAATGAAAAAAACATCCATTTATAGATGCATTTGGAAACTCAAATTTGACAGCATTCATTGCCCCTTTTTCAAAGTCCATCATTATATTAATTGGGTTTAGATTACATATTAATGACTTTAAAGCTTGAAGCATTAATTTATATGTATTTTCCTTTTTATCGGGTAGTAAAATATACACAGAAGGAATAACGTTCGAATAATAAACAGCGTGAATAGTATAAAGTTGTTGAAATATTTAAGGGGCACATGAGAATGTTCCGTCACAAAACCAGTTATCGCAGTTAACAGTTAATTCGAGGTTCCGTTTTGTACTGAATAATAGAATTCGATTTGTCTCAGATTTGTTATCAAATTGTAAAAATTGCTCACCATTTGTTGTTTTCGTGAATCGGTCTGGAATTTCAAAGTTTAAATTTTGAGGATTAATTGGAGCTCCTAAATGAGATTGACGAACTCGCTGAACGGTTCTTTTTAGAGTTGGCACATTTGGTAATTTTCCAGCAACTGAAGCAGATACCTTAATAATAAAAATAATATTAATAATAATAACATTTATAGAAATCATATAGTATGTACCTGAGAAGCAAGTGTTCCAATGACTGAATGCGTGGAATTAGATGTACATTTTGCATTTATTTTCATTTCATTTATTGCAGTTTTTACTTCTATTAGAGTAATATCGGGAACATGGTTGTGGTGAATTTTTTTTGAAATTTTCTCACTATCGATATCACCAATAACATGAACGCGGCCACGGCATTTATTTTTAAAACGTACGCATCTCCATATTTTCTTTTGTACTCCATTTTTTTCGAAATGGTACATAAAACCTTCATCAACTAATATATTTGAACCTCTTTCGTTTTTTATATATTAAAGACATTTTAAAATGAGTATATTATACAGATATTTGTTAAAAGTAGTACTGTTGTATGGTGCTGTACCGACTGACAACTGATATAGTGTATAGTGTAGGTGTAGGTATTGAATAGTCTCATTATCTATATTGCCCATATTATTTTAGATAGTAATATAAAGTTTCCGATTATGATATATATTATCTAAATTGTTTGATTATTTAATTCTTTAGGGCGCTAAAAATTGTCATACTATTAAAAGCCGCTCGCAATCAATTTACGCGCTATAAATTGACCGCTATCTATTGTCGCGCTATCAATTATCCGCTATCTATTGACGGGACACCCGAAATGACAAAACGACAAAAGTATAACAGCGATTCGTGTTCACTCGCGTATAATATTAAACGCGTATTATAATATTATATTTTTATATTACGCGCATATTATACTAAGATTAATAATTGTAAAAATGGTTGTCATAAAAAGACAAGCATAATCATACATGACATATCTATAATTGGTCTAAATTAATAAGTTTAGGACCTTAGACTTCCTATTGATATCTTAAAATTAAATATATTTCTATTGATTTAATAACTGTATTCAAACATTTTTAAAAGTTTCGATAAGGTTAAATAGTGTAATGACATTTAATGACATTAGGATATATCATAATTATTTTGAAAATTAAATAGAATATTATTTAAATAGCTACACAAACATTAACATATGATAACAATAGCAACACACCAATGATTAAAGCAGCTATCTGCAAATTGTATAAAATATAGCCCTCCAAACAGATCATCTCATATCGAGTGTTCCAGTGTCCACTTAGGCGTGTACATCAGTCTCTTGCACACATACTGGCCTATTATATTCGTTTTGCCATACTTTGCTTATAATCTCAAATCGTTTCTACGCGTTGTCATTCATTTTTGTCGAATAAAAAAAGTGTTAATTTATGACAAGTACATAATCTACTTTTTCTACATTCCTGGAGCTCCGAAGATTCACAGTATAGGAATCAAAGCAACAAGCATCAAATCAGTTCACGTTCCAGACCAGCGTTACGGCTATTTTCAAGTAAGCCTGAATACTTATTGTATTATACCCAACATTACGTATACAGAATATGCACTAAAACTCATACATTTATATATTCTTACTGAATAGTAAAAAAAAATAGCAAAACCAAGAAATAACAAATATAACAAATTACAAATTAAAATTATAAATCAAATGCATGTTTTTTAATAATTATGTCGTTTAGTGTACTTATATAATATAACCTATATTTTGGTTGTTACTATATTTTAATAATGAACACATTAAATATACTTTACAAATAAAATAGATTTTTTTAAATAAGATTTTATAAATTATTTATTTCGCCCCAATTTCGTTGGTTGACGGGGCGATTGTAAACTCCACCGCTTTACAGGTAGTCGATTTTAGGGTTGGATTTATAGCATGTAAATTCCACCGATACATTTTTTTTACCTGAAAAAAAAATGTAAGTTCCACCGATACGTATTTTTGACCTGAAAACACGTAAACTCCACCGATGGTAAAATCCACAGATTAAAACTATTTTTAGTATAGCTATATAGCTATGTGTTATACATAATGTGTATAGTGTATACACATTAACTTTCGACTGACTTATCTAAACTTCATCTTAACGACCGCAGATAATATCACATCGCGATATCGCGAAACGAATGCATTCGGTAAAATATTTTAAATATTATTAAATTATTGTTAATTATTATTAATAGTTATATATTTTTCTATTTTTATTATTTCTATTTGATTATATATTATTTTTTTTTAACATTATTATTAATTATTATTAATAATTATATATTTTTCATTTTTCTATTATTTCTATTATTTCTATTTCATTATTATACCGGTGGAGTTTACATTTTTTTTTCAGGTAAAAAAAATATACCGGTGGAGTTTACATTTTTTTTTCAGGTAAAAAAAACATACCGGTGGAGTTTACATGAAAAAAGGTCTAAAAAGGTCGCAATCGGTGGAGTTTACATGCGTCCGGTTGACGTGTAATATTTAAAATAAATTTACAAATATGTACATTAAATATATATTATTTTAAAATATTTTAATTATAATTAAATATTAATTATAATAATTTTAGTTTTATGTTTAAATGTATAAGTATAAGGAAAAAAGTATAGTATAGTTGTTATTATAATATTTAATTAATAACATTAATTTTTTTTGGTTAATTTGTTTAATTTTGTCTTTTATAATAGGTTAAACCCGATCAACATGATGTGTATCAAAAATATAATACTTATCATAATTACAACTATACCTTTCACTGAATCCGAGTTCATTGCGTACGATTGTGATGGGCCTGTTCAAAATGTCACGTCATTTGATAGCTTAGAAGTGGACAACTGCGATTTTCCAGTACCATCAAAAACACAACAGGTACCAAGAATACAATTACTACAGAGGATTGAAACCTATCCTGTTCATTTTAAGTCGTGTTTCATATCAGTCGATTATTTAATAACTAGATGCTCGGTATTTGAAGATGCACAATCAGTAGAGGGAGGGTATTTTTCCGATGTTGTTGAGTTAGGAAATGCTCGATGCTGGGAAATTCATCAAAAACGATCCTATACTTTTCCTCTAGGGGGTATAGTAACGGATTTGCAAATGAATGAAACAACATTAGTTTCGCACACTGTAGCAGGATCACTGGACAGATTTGGAAATTGTAAAGGGACGAATTTTAAATCTAATAAAGGAGAATGGGAGAACGCCATAGTACAGGCTAAATATAAAATAAATTTATCAGAAGGTACAGCAATAGCCAATAGTAAAGATAACACCCTTATTCTTCCGTCGGGTACAAAAATGAAACTATCTGATAATTATGTGTTGATACGTTTAAAGGCGAAACCGTATGGAGCAATAATCATTATAATTGCGAAGAACAAGATTTCGTTGTTTTATTTGATGGTCCAGCATCATTAGTTACCTCGATCACTAACGACAACTCGAGTATATACATACATATATTATAGACAGACAAACAAATAGTGTTTGCTCTCAAACAAATTAAAAAAACATTCGCTTGTGAAATCCCGGTAATTCAAACAGAACACATGCAATTACTTATTCTTACAGATGCCATGTTTTTAAATAATTTTCAAACAAAATCCATTTCTCTGCAAAACACTGATTTAATTGCTTATGTAAATACAAAATTTGTATACATTGAAAATTTTTTAAAACCAACAATAACCACATTATATAATGACTTATTACAAAAGCAATGTACACTTGAACGACAATTATTACAGCAAAGGCTTACATTAGCCTCAAACAATCTTCCGGAGTTCGCGTATATTATGGGCGGAGGGCCTGGATTCACGGCCATCAAGCACGCTGAAATAATTTATTTAATCAAATGCAAAAAAGTTAAAGTCGAGGTAACTAAAACAGACTCATGTTATAATGAATTACCAGTCTTGTATAACAACCATACATTCTATATTGCTCCAAAAACACATACCTTGCAAAAATATGGAACACAAATTAATTGTAATTCAATGTATCCACCTGCGTTCAATTTAGATGGTAATTGGTATGGATTTTTCCCTAATGTCCAGGAAATAAAAACGCTACCAAAATTGAAACCAAATACAGCATGGACATGGGCATACAAAAATTTAGACTTTTTAATGAATTCCGGCTTGTATACAAAAGATACAATGAAAGCTTTCCAACAACATATAATATACCCCCAAGAAGTGGACGCAGTCAAAAATAATTTAGTTAGACAGACCATGGGTTATGATACAGTAAACCAAGGAATACAATTTAAATATTTGATAGATGAACACACACTTGGAAAAATGGTGGAAGATAAGCTATTCAAATTATGGGCTGGTTTACGACAGTTGGAACTTTTGTGTCGGGGCTAATGGGGATATTCTTTGTTGCAAAATTAATAGTTACAACCATCGATGCAGGTATTAATATTCATTTTTTGTACAAAACTTTTGGATGGAGTACAAAGCTTTTAGGGGTTTTTTTTTCTAGTATTACTCATAAATTAATATCTCAGTCTAATAAAAACATGTACATTAAAAAAAGAGTTTGATGAAGACTCGTTAGAAATAAAACGTTCAACGTTATAAGAATAAAACCCATATTATTTATCCAAATTTACAGCATGAAATGGTTTGAAACCATCAAAATTAAATATAAAAATATTTATTTAAATTTAAGTAATAAAAATATGTATTAATATCAAATGAAATTATTTTTTTAAATTTGTATAATATACATGAATTATATTTGTAACTAGGTATAAATTATATTGGTTATAATATTGTAATTATATTTTATTAATTGTACTGTTATATTAGTTGACGGCAATAAACTATATTATGTTACTTACCTATTTATTATTATTAAATCGTTACAAATGGTTTTTTATTATGGCATTAAAATAAATACGTACAATAGTACGTACCTATAGTGTTATACTTTTTATGTTATTACTTATTATAAATTATAATAAAAATAGGTATACGTAATTGTAACCTTTTTACATACCTAGATAATTTGTACATAATATCACATTTCATTAAATAGAAATATATATTCTTGTATTTTAGGTATTTCATGTTATTAATCTATTATCTATGAATACTAATACTTATTTAATGATATATAAATTGTTAAAAAAATGTCTAATGATATAATAGTTAATTTGTATCAAGTTGTATTTCAATCAATTATATATTATTACAAAATAATTAATATGTACACTGTTATCGCTAATTGGAATGTAACATATTTTACTATCATTTAAAATAATTAGTAAGTATCTAATAATGTATTAAACATAAATCGCATGGGTACTAGGTAGCCGCGGTTATTACAGCTGCATTTACCATTTACGTGTATATTTACGCGCGATCCGTCATAGGCAAAGGTTCAGATAATAATAAACGTGGCTCCCGAACAAACAAAATCATCGGCCGGCCGCCGGGCGCCGACTACTAGTAGTGGGCGTGGTTAAAACGTCGCGTGCTTGCGGATCCCGAAAACACCTAACAGCGCGTTCTCTCGGCCGTTGTATACGTTTCAGTTTTACCAGAACGGCCTCTTAAATAATTGAAATATTGAAGTATGCCAGTTCCAAGAAACTAATGATAAAAAATGCTAATAATTTGTTTTTTTTTTTTATTATTTATTTATTATTGTTATTATTACATGTAAGACCATTCTTGCTTGTTATACTCCTATAATATATATATAATAATGTTATATTTTAAATTTAATTTTAAAACTGTGTGTGTTATATCTTAAATCTACAAACTACATTTTATTTTGTGTCAATATTGTACATGAGGTATTACATTTTGTTTTAAGCCTGTATCCTTATTGATCTGTGTTTGTGGGTTACCATTTGTATGTTTACAGTACATTAATTATTTCACAATGTTTAAGACAAGATGATCACACACTAGACACTGATTACATGTCCTAACACGGTGAGCTTACACACCCGTTATTAACCTATTTTACCTCACACAAAAATATTAAATGTCTTGTATTTTATAGGGTGATATCACATATTTTGTTATGGTCATAAATTCACCTGTATTGCCTAAACAATATCAATTTTACTAATAAATAAAAATTAAAGAAATTAAAATCGAAAAAGTATTTTATTAGATCTAGCTACGCATCTGATATTTATGGTATGTATAATCAGGGGCGTGCCCAGGATTTCTTTTTGGGGATGGTTTAGTTTAACCTTAAAGTTTTAAAGTTAAACTTCAATATTTAGAACAATATAATTCAAATAAATGTAAGTATATACTGTATTAATAAAAAAAATTTATATTTCATGTACATTTGTTTAGTCAAAAATAAAATTAAAATTAATAAATTAGCTATCTATAAAATAAAGTCCATTCTTCTTGATACTGATGCAAACTTTGATACAACTTCATCTGGATTTACTGGTATGTCGTTGTGAATTGAAAGTAGAGCTAAACCAAGCAGTCGACTTTCACTTGTTGTTGACCTCAAGTATGTTTTAATGCGGCGTAGACTTGAAAAAGAACGTTCTGCTGTTGCAGTTGATACCGGAAGAGTTACCAATATTTCTAACATTTTTCTTATGTTTGGGTAAAATATACCATTACATTCAGAAAGAAGTTGTAATGCATTTGATGGTCTTTCATTTTTGTCTATTTTCAGTCATTTCGTTTTCCATAGCAAGAACTCTTCTTTTAAAGCACCACTATCTGGTAATACAGAACTATATAAATCTAAGCATTCTCCAGACGGCCCTTTAGAAGTATTTGAAATATGATTTGGAAGTAAAGTTTCTAAGGAAGATATAACTTCTTTGTGATTTAAGAAACGTTCGCTAAGATGAGTTGTCATATGATCCAAAAATGGTATAAATACAGATCTTTTGTAATATTCCTGAGGGGAAGTTGATGGAACGTTATTTCGATTATTTTGTTTTTTTATACAACGTGGTATACTAACATCGCACCCTAACTCGTCAAGTGTCGTATGACTCTCCTCAAAAATTATGTTGAATTCATCATCTGAGTTTGAACGCATTTTATTCAAAACATCTATAACATTTTCTATGTGATTAATTGCCGCAGTTAAATCAGAATTTATGCTTTGTAATTGGTTACATAGAGGAAGCGTTAATGAAACATTTTTTCTAAAACGTTTAAAGAAATAAAAAATTCACCATTTAATATGACTCTTAAAAGTTGATGAGCTGTAGTTGATGTTTCTTTATTCACTGATTTTTCCAAGTGTTCTAATGCATTAACAATTGGAATAAACATTTCTTTAAATCGTTTGATACAGTCATGTCTTAAAACCCATCTTGTTTCACACATTGTTACAAGTGTCATTTTAATATTGGTCGACAATGTAGTTTGTGCTTGTATACATTTTTTTAAAACTGCAGTTCGCTGAGCTGAGCCCCGAAAAAAATTACAAACACTTGAAACACTTCCTACGCAATTTCTAATAGCCGATATTTTGCAAGCATCACTAATTGCTAAGTTTAATGAATGCGCACTACAATGTACATATAAAGCTCTTGGAAACGTGCGTCTAACTATGGCTTGAACGCCATTTAAATGGCCACTCATTGCTGCAGCGCCGTCATACCCTTGCCCGACCATTTTCTCTAAATTAATACCATGGTTTTTTAGGTTTTCTAAAATAACTGATGCTAAACCAGAACCACTTAAATCCGAGACAACAACAAAGTTTAAAAAATCTTCTCGGATTGTTGGAACTTCGTTATCAGGATCAATATATCGAACACATAATGACATTTGTTCGAGTTTCCCTATGTCGGTAGTTTCATCGGCCATTACGGAAAAAAAACTCGCCCTGTTTATTTTATTCACTATTTGTTCAGTAATTACTTGACCACAAATTTCAATAAGCTTATTCTGCGTTTTTGCGCTTGTATATTGTGCATTTGCTGCCCCAGTTTCTAAATGATCTTTTAAAATTTCATCGCCAGAATTTGCTCTAAATTTTAAAAGGGCACGGAACTTTCCTTCAGATTTATCTTCCATGGTAGTATTAATCTTACCATAATCTTTTTTACCTCTTGTTGATAATTCTAACCGACCACACAGTATAATTGTTTTTACAATTGACCATAGCTTAGACCGATTTTGAAGTATTTGTCGTGCATATTCTGAATTTAATTGTTCAGCTACAGTTTTTTGTTTCTTGGAAATAATTGAAAGAAAATCATCTACTTTTTGCTTGCATAATTTATGATAATAAGTATTTTGATGAGAATTAAATTTTTGTTTAGCATTTTTCCACCGGTTAAAAGCTTTGGTAACTAACAAATCCACATTTTCATTACTTGAGTGACCAACTTGATTATGTAAAAATAAAATACAATACGTGCATAATGCACCATTCTCTTGCACAGAGTATGTGAGCCATGAATATTGTTCAAGCCATTGTACTTGAAAACGTAAATTACGCTTGTCTTTTGGATCATTAGGAAATTCAAATTCTTTTGAGGGACACCACTTAGACAATAAAAACATTTCACGATCAATCTCAGTTAGAGTGTTACGAGAATGTATGTATGCACCCAAATATAATTATACGTACTACAATTAGTTTTGTTTTCCGTACATGCAGTGTTTAGAGTGGATGAGAGGATGTAGTATTAGAAGTTTTCGGCGATAAAGTTACTTGTATTTCAGTTTTACAGTTACTATCCAATTTTGTTGAAGTTTCATCAGAAATTTGTGACGACTTTTTATCTTTTTTTGCCTTAATTAGGTAATCAAACATAGTACGATTAGTACCTTTCATAATGGCGTTGTTTATCTCTTCACAATTTTTTAATGTACAATGTTGGCGAATTTTAAATAATAACTGTATGAAAATAAATTTCAAAATAATAAAACGTAAGAGTACAACAGATCACCAATCGTGGTAAACACTAACTAAATGAAAGATTGTAGAATTGTACACAAAGTAAGAGTAGGTTTATTTTACCGTTGATAACGACAAAATTAAATTGAAAATACTGTGTCGGTACTCGGTATTGTCAGTTACAGAAATTATGTGAAAGATTACAAATATTTATGATTTGCTTTCATTGTAATAAAATTATTATTATGTCATCGATAAGACCCATACGGCAACGTGAAAACTGATTTCATTTAATTTAACGTAAAACCCCAAAAACAGCGATAAGAACCTGCCGTTGTACCACGAATATGAAATACGCAGAAATATTGTACTAAAGGGAATAAAAACCAAAGATCGTCAAATATTGTATTATTTTTATATTAATTATTATATTATCGGATTTCTCCATAATATTATGTTAATGTTATTTTTTATTTTATAAATATCATGAAGTTGAAAAAAATAAGCCAGTCAATTTGGGGGTGGTTTGAACCCCCAAAACCACCTCCTCGGCACGCCCCTGTGTATAATGCACTTTTAAATTCATTTCGCAAGAAAAATGAACAAGCTTAATACAGGTGTTTACGATAATTATCAAGTTATTATGATCAACAGTATTAACCCTATATTGCCCATGGCTATTATAAACTAAAAAAAAATGTAACAAAATAAAATTTCATTGAAAAAGTAAATAATTTATTAAAATAAATAAAAAAAATTAATAATGACATTTGGTACATGTGACTATTTTGATATATCTGTTGATGATATCCACGAGTTTTGACTTGAATCAAAACCTAACCATTTCACTAGCATATTATTTTTAACTTTTTTTATAACACGCTCAATAAGAAAGGTGTTTGGAAAATCAGTTAATTTAATTTCTTGTTCATAAAAACTACCCAAAATTATGTTATCTGATTCATCCTTTAATTGGTAAGTTATAGGGTTAGTTTGTAAAATTTTAGTATTATTTGTTGTGTCGGGAATATAAATAATAAAATAATATCCAACTGAGTTAATTATAGCCGGCCCGCGGCCAGCCGCCGATAGCGACAAGTTACAAAATATTCCACTAACAGCGCTAGCTTACGGCCAGAGAATTAAAAAAGGTAAAAACCATTTTGATGAACTTAATTTCATCCGATTATTTTCAAATAAAGTTTTTTGAAATTTTCACATCATGCACTATGCTTCTTGTACACTAGATTTGTGAAGTGAGGTTTTAAGATATTATTATACACTTTTGAATTTTTATAACTAGAAAAAATAATTACGTATTTAAAAAAACATTTTCGGTAAAATCAAATGTACAAGAAGCGTAAAAGAGATATTTCTTTAAATTATAACACTATTTTCAAAAAAATTGATCCATAACTTACACCGTAATTAGACTGCGACCAGAACCATTTTTTGATTGATAACGTATCACGTAGTTATTGTCTAAATGAACATCGTAGGTCGTTATGTTAAGTAGAATGTGCTCAAGGTTAAGGTTGTTTAATATTTTCTTATCGGTCTCACCGTTCCACGTAACGAATGTTGGCTTCGTTTTATTTCTATTGACGTATGTGTTGATGTAATCGGCGTTTAATGTGTTATTAGTCGCATGCATACTGTCGTATAGTTGCGCTAGAGTAACATACATTAGTTGTGGGTTTTTATCTCTAAAAATCCGAACAACAGATTCCACCGTTTTTCTGAATTGGTCGTGGTCGAATTTAATTTTTTAGGAGTCCCCAGTGAATACTAGCGGTTCTCCTTCTAATTTCTTAACCTTGAAACGTTCTAGACTATTTGAAATTGCCCCGGAGATGATTACTAAATTTGTCCGATCTGTGTTTGTAAATTCGAAGTCGATGATGAAAAAATTAAAGGTCGGTTGTCTAAAATGTACAAATAAAATATGTTATAAAGTTGTTTCGAAATATTTCTTTGTATTATTTTTATTGATTCTATAATCCTTTCTGCAAGAATATTGTTAAGTTTTCATTCCCGTGTACGTGTGTAACTTTTTTTTTAATTTTTCTAGATTCTTTCTTTTGCTTCTGTTCTCCTTTTTAAAAGATGAAGTTTAGCAATATAATATTTTTTTAAAATTTCATTTCTTGCATCATTTGTTTCTACCATATGCATAGAAGCATTTACAGATTCTTTTAAGACACCAATTTTACTAAAATATTTTAATTATATTATGTTAGAACTTAGAATTTTTTAATTTGTAAATAAATATATTATATTACTTTAGGGGAAAAAATAAGAATTAAAATACCTTTTTGAATTATCTGTTGTTAAATTTGGTTGACCATTAACCTTACCAGCAAATTGTATATTATTAATAGCTATCAATAGTCATCAACATTTAAGTGGGTTGGGTTTTCTTGTACAGGTAGGTTGAGATCACTTATATCTACACTGTGGATTTTTAAAATAATTAAACTACTAACATACTATACCTGTCATATTATATTTAAATAACATTAACATACCTATTTAAATTTAAATCATCTTCAATTTCAGGTAAAATATTATCAGTCACAGGTCTAAAATTATAATATTATAACACATTTTTTAAATATTCACTATATAGTAAATAATAACTACTGTTTGTAAAAATTACTTTGTAAAACAAAATTAAAGGAAAAATTGGTCAATAACTTAGGTATTTAAGTAACATAAAACCAATACAAAAAATTGTGGTCAGCTAAATATAAAATAATAGTTTTATTTTAAGCAATACTTTGGTTGGATTAGTTGATATTAAAACCATTTTTACCTTATAAGAGTGGTATTTTATAAATATTTATTACTTACAATAAAACACAATTAGGCTCAACAACCTGTTCATCTTCTATAACCATCTGATAACCTTCAAAGCTTACAGTATTTTCAGCAGTGTGTAGTAAACCGACGTTTTTAGTATAAAAACGTAGTTCCGAAGTCCAGTGGCCTATAACTATATCACGCCACCGAGTCGGACCACTAATGCCGTTTCCTGATTGGATTAGACACATCACGCCACTTCATAGACGTAGATCATCCGATTCTCCATCACGGCATGTTCCATATAAATATGAGTCCTCATCATAGATTTAATTAGAGTTAGTTAAGAGTCAGTTAGACTAAGTCAGTGTTGTCACTTGCTCTCCGGTAGCTAAGTACTTGTGTTTACGCTAACGAAAGCCTTTTCATTTATTGTTTTAACAAGTTAATAAACGTATCAATTGTCTTATTAGTTTATTGTTAACTTATATACCTCAACTCTCCAACCTACGACGGAACGTGCATTCGTCGTAAAAGAAGCGTGCAGTAACTATCACTGGTTACTACATAAAATTTGGTGTCAGGTGTGGGGTCATACTTCATCAAACGAAAATTTTTTTTGAGTCAAATCAAAAATAAGTACTTTGAGACCCACCGACGAAACCACATTCACGTCAGGAAGGAGAACAGAGAGAATTCAATCAAGCGGTCTAGTCCAGGGAGGACAGAAATCAAATTCCAGAAGGACGGAAGTCAACTTTTCAAACGATCCACGTTTAAAGATGCAAGCTCTGTAAGTCATTTGAATAGTATATTGTTATAGTATATTGTATGTCTGACAGAGATACCACAAATTGGCAAGTAGTATCATATAACCCGGAAACATTTAAAATAAAAATGGTTAACCCAGAAAAATTAAATTTACAAGGGGCAACCGCATTGGTTCCTGCTTTTTCGGGAGGAACAGAGTCTGATTTAATTTCTTTCGTGGCTAAATGCAAGTTCATTTTTAATAATACTTCCGATGCTATTAAACCTAATATATTAGAAGCGATACTGGCACAATTAACGGGTAAAGCATTATCGGCCGTGAGGTATAAAAAAATTACTACCTGGGATGAATTAAAAAAATTATTTAACACCGTTTTTGGATCGACACATTCAGTGTCTTACTTACAAGTACAGTTAAGTCAAATGCATCAGAACGCAAAGGAATCAGTTAAAGATTTTTCTATAAGAATTGAAGAAACAGCCCATGAATTAATGAACGCGTTAACGATAGGTAGGGACGCAATAGAATCAGAAATAATAGCGCAAATAGTGCGAGCTCACGCACTAAGCGTATTCATAGCGGGTATCCCACAAACTATCGGTTTATTATTAAAAGCGCGTAACATACAAGGTTTCGAAGAAGCCGTTTTAATTGCAATGGAGAGGAAAAACAACAGAATTTTATAATAGCATAAACGGGTATAACAAAACACCGAATTATAAAAATAATAAATTTGATAAAAAAAACACTAGAGATAAAAGCGCGATTAAATGCCATCGTTGTGAGAAATTTGGTCATTATGCTAATGAATGTAGAACAAGCGAGCATAAGCTAGCTACTTTCAAGAATCCGAATAATGGACAAAGTCCAAAGACCGAATTTAAACGCGAATATTCTAGTAAATTCTGTAAATATTGTAGGAAAAAGAATCACGATATAAGTGAGTGTCGTAAATTAAAACGTAACGAACAAGATGAAACCGTCGAAAGAGATGGTCAGGAAAATCACGATAGGTCTATCAGTGAAATACAATCGGGAAGTAACGTTCGTATTTAACACCAATAACCCAGGAACATATTACATGTTTTTCGGATAAATTTGTTAAAAACGAAATTAAATTTTTAATTGATAGTGGTTCGGAAATGAACATTATAAAAATTTCAAGTTTAAAAGGACACATAATCGTGAATGAAAAAGATAAAAAAAAGATTAAGGGCATTAATGCAAGTCCAGTAGAAACAGTAATCTGCGGTAGTTCCAATTTACATTAACAAACAACTTTTTACAGTTAAATTCGCTATTGTATACGATGATTTTCCAATACCTGAAGCAGGTATAATAGGCATAACATTTTTGAAATTAAACAAAGTCGTATTAGATCGGGATAAAGAAATATTAATAATACCAGAAAAAAAAGAAATCGATAATAACGCGTTAATTATTCCACCGCGAAGTAACTGCGTTTTACAAATTAGAGCGGACGAACAAATTAAACACGAATTTATTACGATAAAAAAATACGAGATTAACGAGGACGTATATTGTTAGTAGTTTTGTTCAAGTAAATGATAATTGGATTTTAAAACAAATTAATAATCCTAATAAATTATTTATACCATACATTTTGTTTTTTGATGATTATGAGACAAATAATCCATTGGGGACACATGCAGGTATACAAAATTAGGAGCTGTATATATTTCACTAAGTCCATGTCTGCCTTCTCAATATTTTTCAAAGATAAATAATATATTTTTAGCACTACTATTTAACTCAACTGTTAGAAAAGATTTTGGAAATCAAATTATTTTTAATAAGTTGATTGAAGAAATTAATTTTTTAGAAACTACTGGTATTGATGTATTTGTCGATAATAAAAATTATAAGTTGTATTTTTCCCTAGCCTTAATAGTTGGAGATAATCTAGGTCTGCACTCGATTTTAGAATTTTCTGAGAGCTTCATGGCTAACTTCCCATGCAGATTTTGTAAAACTTCAAAAGCAGACTGTAACATCCAAACTACCCAAAATAACAATAGTCTTAGAAATGTGACAAATTATTCGGAAGATTTAATAATTAATAACTTGGTATTGACTGGAATAAAAGAACCTTGTATTTGGAACAATGTAATTAATTTTCATGTAACAAACAATTTTTCAGTAGATCTTATGCACGATTGCCTTGAAGGTGTATGCAGTTATGATCTATCTGAAATACTAAAAAGTTTTATTTTAAATTTTAAATACTTTTCATTAGAAATTTTAAATCAACGGTTGGTTGATTTTGATTATGGCCCCCATGATATACAAAATAAACCTCAACCAATAGCACCTGATTTTTTAAAAAAGAATAAACTTAAAATGTCTGCTGGTGAAATGCTATGTTTTACTCGTTGTTTAGGACTTATAATTGGCAACTTAATACCTATTAATTCAGAAATCTGGCAACTCTATGTGATCTTAAAGCAAATTATTAATATTATAATTTCTAAAATAATAAATAAAGATTTTCCATATTTACTTAAAGCATTAATTACAGAACATCATGAACTATACATAAAATTATTTAATACACACCTAAAACCAAAACACCACCACCTTGTTCACTATCCATTTATTATGGAAAAAAATGGGCCTTTAATACATGTTTGGTCAATGCGATTTGAATTAAAACACCAAGAGTCAAAAATGACTGCACAATCCATTACATGTAGAAAAAATATTTGTTATTCTTTAAGTCTTAAACATCAATTGAAACTTGCCTACCAATTCATATCAAATGATATATTATCAAATTCTTTTAATTTTGGTCGTCAAATTAAATTATCTAAATTTACTATTGATAAAATTACAAATAATTTAATTAAAAATAACTGTTTAATGTATGATTTGAATCATGTTAAATTTATATCATGGGTTGATGTACACGGTACTCGTTATGTTAATGGTATTACATTACTATATAATATGGAAAATATTCCTAATTTTGTAACTATAAAATATATTTTTTTAACTGATGAATTGATGCCTTTTTAATATGTTATAAATTAAACACTCAAGAATTTAATGAGCATATACAAGCGTTTAAAGTTACTAAATGTAGTGATTTGGTATGTTTTGCAATTAATGATGAACTAAGTTTGTGTATTTTTCATACATCTAAAAGTGGATTAAGTTTTGTTTCTTTTCGTTAATTAGATTCCTCCATTACTTTTTAAATAATATTTTAGTTTATAAGTTACTAATTTAAATTTTGTATTCAAAAAATGCACTTTTTTTTATAAATTGTAAAATACTTAACTTTTGTTTTTATCAATTTTTCTATAATTTATTTTCATGTTAATAGTTAAAATGCTAAACGCATAATCATGCACTTTTGTGATAATTATGTTAATTTTTAAAACTTATTTTTACTTTTATGCTACTGATTTCAATGTTAGGTATCTATATTGTATTAATACTAACCATTGTTTTTATTTATTGTAAATTAATTGCTTTTTAGTATGTGATACTGAATTATCTTATTAGTTATTACCTATGTAATGTTTTAAGCATAGTTAAAATTAAATAATATAATGGTTATACCTATTATCTATTTTGTTATTTTTTTGTTTTAAACAGCCTTTTTATTATTATTTAATTCTGTATATAATATAGGTAATATTATGTTATGAAGTCTATTTTGTAAGTAACTATAGTTTTCTAATAATTCCAACTGTAATAATAACTTTTGTCTTAATATATTATTATATTATTAATTATTAGCGTTATTATTTGTATTTTTACCTGATAGGGGTCCATTAATTTTGGTTGGATCTGACGATATATATATAACATACATATATATAAAATTTAAAAATTCCTATAGGGAAGGATCTAGTACCTCTGACCCCCCCCCCCCCATAGTAAGTAGTACAAATACCAACGAATATAGTACAAGCAATTTAATTACATAGTTATTATTACTATACACATTTATACAATAACTAACCTATTTGGTTTGGGAAACTATTTTATGAGTTATATTTACTATATTATTTTATTAGAGTAACATTTAAAATATGTCATTACAACATTATGACATATTCATTATTACTAAACATTTAGTTGGGAATGCAACTGAATAATATGGTTACCACTACTATAATATTCCAAACAAACGGTTTTGGTAAATGGAACTAAATAACAATATTGTCCCTATATTAACCCAGAAATATAGTTGTAGATACCATTATAATAGTAAATACAAACATACATTTTTTTCCGTGTACCAGCAATTTTTGTTTGAAATGGTATATCTGCAGGGGGGCTATTCAGAAACTCATACGAAAAAGATCCGTATACGAAAATCGTGGTTTTCACATGAGTTTTCACATGATCCCAAAAAACCGTATTCTAAACACTTTTTCGTATACGGATACAATTAGGTCATGTGAAAAATATTCACACGGTTGATTCGGATGGGTTTCCGTATGTGAAAATTGGTTTCCGTATGCGGATTCATGTTATTTAACCGGTTTTAAGGTTTAGATTGTGGTTTAAACTCCGGTTTAAACATTGAATGACGAGACTTAAAGTCATAATTTATGATTTATATTTATTAAAATATCATGGTATCATGTAAATAATTTAATATATTTAAGTATAATATTCATTGCATCAAGAATTCTGAATTAAAAAATAATTAGTAACATGATGTACGTAGAAAAAAATTATAGATAATATTTTATAAGCTCTATAACCTAAGTAAAGCGCGGATTTGTATGCGTTAGCGCATTTATTTTGGTTGTTCGTATGCTTTTATGCTAAGTGAACATTACAATATTATTTCATGACATAATGACTCAAAAAAAGGAACTTTTTTAGTGCATATTTTTGTATATTTTGCAATTTTCTATTTTAAAATTTTAATTTCATATTTGAATGTTTTTTTTTGTTTTTTTTTTTATACATTTTTTAAATATAAACTACCTATTTTGTCTGTTATAAAATAAGAAAAAAATATTATATTTTTATAGTTTCGATTAATATCAAAGTAAATTAATAAGTATACTTGTAGGAATAAAAGGTTTTTCCAAATATTGCCTTAAGACTTAGATCAATAGTCGGGTAAATAAAATATGTAAACTAAGATAAGAAAACAACGGTTACGAGTGTTACGACAATGATTAAACATTGACTTTATTTTACTTATGTTCAAAAATTAATTTTTTTTTTTTTGCTAACCATTTTATGCATATTTTTTTATTTTTCATGCATATTTTAACATTTTAATGCTTAGATTTATGCATAAGTATTTAAGATTTTTTAGCGCATATTTGGTTGGTTTTAATGCATATAAAAATCTGCGCTCTACACAAATAAATCATAATCAAACGTTGATTGTGTTGACCGTTTTTATCTTCAGATAGTTTACTTATCGTCTTGTTTAAGTCGTCTCTGATATACTTATAATATATAAATCCCAGTTATAGTTTTATATCAAAAAGTTAAATTTTGGCGAGTTATAAAATTACATTTCTAAACATTATTGCAGTACAATGCTAACAATCGCACCGTGTATACTGTATACCTGCACACCCGTGACTTGTTTTTACAGTTTAACCGTTTAACGTGTTTTTTTCATTGTGTTGAGATTTTTATTATTTTAAATTTAAAATCCAACGATGGACGATTTGGATTTATATGAATTGTTTGCCGGCATGGAAGTCCTCGAACAAGTTGAAGAAAATGCCAATGCTGCTCCTAGACATGAGCATTCAGCAGTAGATCCTTTTATAGGTAAGTTGAAAACTTTTTTGAAACTTATTCAACTCGAGGTGGTTGAGTCATAGGTAGGTACTTCCATAAGTTAGATTTGTTTATTTTTCTAAAATATCATACAATTCGTAGCGATTAGCGAAACGTTGAATGTGTAGGTACAGATTTTCAAGAATTACCTACTTAAACAAACATGCTTCCTAGGGATTTGGCATCTGATATGCGTGTAAAAATGCACAATTTGGAAAAAAACTCCTATTATTACGTGTATTTAAGTTGGACTAAAAGCTAGGTACCTCGTGTTTTATAAGCATAAGATCTAATACTAATTATATATTACATATCGTAAATATCAATAATCACCTATCATCTCCCCCCACAAAAAAAAAAAAGTGAATTACATTCTTTCATATTCACTACCTATATTATATTATGTTATTGCCTATTGGTAAATATTATGTCACTATTATAAACATGTATCTATTATATATTTTTTTTTTCTTAGACTTGTCAGACAGTAATTTCATTAAAAGGTATCGGCTGTCCAAAAATTTGGCTAAAAGGGTTATAACTTTGCTTACGCCTTTTATGAATGTACCGTCTACATCTAGAGGACTCAGTATTGAACGCAAAGTAAGGATCTCTGAAACTATATAATTATAATTATATAATATTTCACCTATTTTACATTAGGTTTTTTTTCCTGTCAGTAAACATTTTTTTTTACCTAATGCTTTGTTTTTAAACTTCAGCATATTTTCTGATGAGAGAGAAAATTCAATACGCTCGACATTTGAGAATCCAAATTTTAAAATTCAAAGTTATTTTCAAAAGTATCGGGAAAACGGGAAATTTACTTAAAAACATTTTTGACAAAATCGATTTAGTTTTTTTAGTGTAGGTAGGTAGGTAACTATAAGCAACTAATGATCGTAAATACTGTACCTATAGTTTATAGGTAGAAGAAAATTACAATTATTTTTTTTTTATATTCTTGAAATAATAACATATTATTGAATTATATTTAATAATTAATGAGAGCATTGCATATTATTGTTTGGAGGGTGAGGGGGTCAAGATTTCTGTTAAGGGTAGTGGGTACTATAGCCTAATTAGCATATAGGCTATATTATATTATACTGCTCTATTTTGGCAGTGGAGGGGCCAGACTTTTTTTATTGAGAGGGGATACCAGGCAAAAATATTTTCTGGTGGGGCATTTATGTATGGCTACTCAGAAATCGGTAAAAAATTACACGGAAAAAAACGGGGAATCGTAAGTTCCTACACGAGAGTAACAGGTAGACAATTACATACGTTAATTCCTACATATGTGATGTGTAAGTTCCTACACGATGGAAGACAGGTACATGTGTAAGTTCCTACAGGGTAAAAAAAAAGTACACGTGTAAGTTCCTACACTAAATATATTATAAGTTATCAATCCACGTCTATAAAATACTGTCATACATTTTAAATGTCCGTGAAGTTAGCCGCCCAACATTACCCCTCCTAACTCAAATTTGGAAATCTTTTAGTAAGTCATTAGTAAGTATTTGTAAGCACAAAATCAGAATTTGTAAGTCAACAACTTTCGAATTATCCCTGAAAGTTTAAAAACCGGCTAACTTCACGGAAACCGGATGATCTTTATTATCTCAACATATGAACACACCAAACTTTAGTAAGTCATTAGTAAGTATTTGTAAGCACAAAATCAGAATTTGTAAGTCAACAACTTTCGATATATCCCTGAAAGTTTAGCCAGCCGGGTCACTTCAACTTTTTAAAAAAAATTTTTCACCCACCTGCAAAGCGTTCCATTAGTAAGTATTTTTGTAAGACCAAATTCGAACTTGAAAAAGTTGTTATTCAAAAAGTTTTGATACCCTAAAGTTTGGCCAGCCGGGTCACTTCAACTTTTTAAAAAAAATTTTTCACCCCTGCAAAGCGTTCCATTAGTAAGTATTTGTAAGACCAAATTCGAACTTGAAAAAGTTGTTATTCAAAAAGTTTTGGTACCCTAAAGTTTGGCCAGCCGGGTCACTTCAACTTTTTAAATTTTTCATTTATATTTATTTTTGCACTTTCAGTTTTATTTTGTCGATTTTTACCTTTCAATTTTTTTCTAGGTTACCAATTTTTTCAGGAAAGTACCTATTGCTAAAAATTGTTTGGTTATAATAATATTTTATATTTCAAATAAATAATCAAAAACTATACATAGTTTATTATTATCACAAATTAATGGTACTAGGTAGATTAAACTTCATATTTCCTCCATTTTTTTTATTAATATAATTTACTATATATTTTTATTTACTTTTATATTTTTAACATTAAGTCATAGGGTCAATGAAGGTGCAAAATAAAATGTTGGGGGGCATTTTGTCATCTTCCTAACAGAAAATATTCTTATCGGTTACGATTTTTCGTCTAGCCTATGTTTATTGTGTATGTGCACTGAGATAGATAAGATATACATCGAAGGGCAAAACATTTCATTTTTACATACGATGGAAGTAGTAGTAATTAGTAATTATCTTATTTTAGTACCATGATTATATATGATAATATAATGATGTGGAAAGAGATCAAATTTAACGATAAATTAAAATCACATAGAAAACCTATACATAAATTTATTGTAATTCAAAAAGAAAAAAACGGTTAAGTGGGCTCTGCTATACATTAGGTGGCGTGTGGATAACTATTATATATCATAGGTGGGTTAAATTTTAATCCAATGATAGTTATCATTGTATACGAAAAACTATTCTGAACGAAGATGATTTGTCAGCCTAGGATATAATTTCCAGTTTTTGGTGAAAAAGGTGGTTTATGTTTAATGGCCTGAATACACTAAAAATGTAAGTTCTTTTGTAATTATTGTAAGCTAAACTTATAAAAAATCTTATATTCAATTTCAATTTCAAAATTCAACTCTAAGATACTTATAAAAAAATTTTTATAAATTATATCTACAAAATAATTTGCAAATATTCATTTTTTTTGACGAATTTTTGTCAATATTTGAACTTCAAATGCTAATAAAAAAATTGTATGTATATATGTATGTAAGTAATGTATTCTTATGAATTTTTAATCACTATAAGAATAACGTATGAGGAACTTTGTATTAAATTTTCAAGTATTTAAGTATAGTAATTTTCAAAAAAATTTGTCTATAAATAGCTCAAAAAAAGTCAAAATATTTTGAATTTTAAATCACGTAAAGAAAATGCGAATCTTAATAACTGCTAAAATTGACAAGTATCTACGACTTCAAGTTTTTGAATAATAACAAATATTTAAAATCGTTATCGTTACGCTATTTCGTAATAATTTAAAATTCAAACGCACTTAAAATTTTTCCTATAATGATGCGTCGAGTTTTCTCTATAGATACTTGAAGGAAAACTTATGGGAAAACTTAATGTTGTAATTTTAATCCTTAGTTATAAACACAAAAAATTTTATGATTTTTCAACTTCAAAATTACTTGCAATTTTTCATGTTTTCGACAGATTTCGTAAAAATTTGAACTATAAACGCTTATAAAAAAATTGTGTCTAACGATTTTTAATTCCTTTTAGCTACAATAAGAACAACTCATAAGAAACCTTGTATTAAATTTTCAAAACTTTTTGGTCATCCAAAATTTTTTTATCGACACTTCAATAAAAATTTCTCAAAAAATCGAAAATTTCTGTGGTCTATAAATAACTCAAAAAAACTTAAAAATTTTTGAAAACTGTATATAGATATCACTGACATAAACATTTGGTGAAAATTTCAAGTATTTATAGTGTTTAGTTTTTGAATTACAATCATATAAAAAAATCAATTTGGTCGAAAACTGGTTTTGCGTAAAAATTCCCGTTTTTCCTTAATTTCTTTTTGGTTTTTCCCGGCGCTTTTGAAAACTATTGGGAAGTTCAAAAAATACCTCCCCAATGTATCAACTAGATTCATTATGTTATAGGAAACCACCCCCCAAAGTTTGAAATTGAAGTATTATTTCGACATTTTCTCGTGTAGGTACACAAAAAAAAAACAGTGTGTGTGTTACTAGTACGCGCGCGGGAAGTTAAACTTCTTTTGAACGGTACACGTGAGTGAGTGAAAAAGAAAGGCATGGATAGACTCGGGTAATGAGGATAATAAAAAGAAAATATAGTATGAAAATCTGTTTTTTTGTACTATTTGAATTAGAGATTTAGAGATTACTATAAAATTATTATAATGGTAATATATTTTTATTTATCTATATCCTACTACTATTAATCCTTTAATTACTGAACCTGAGATGTTCACAAATAATTTGAATGCATCAATTTATATTCCAGATGACTAAATCCAAAAACACTTGTGGTTTTAAAAAATTATTATTTAATTTTATATTTTTAATGATATGATAATTTCAAAATGACTTAGGTACTTAAAAGTAGTGAAATTTTATTTAATATTGTTTAACTTCATTTTAATATGCATCTACTTACCTATACTATTGAATTTTACAATTTATTTTTCATGACAATATTATAGTACTTTTTTATTAAACATGTTTATCTGCATTGTATTTCTCATTTATTATAATAAATAATATTATTAATTAACTAAAATAATAATAGAATTTAAGATAATAATTATATTTATTATAATTATATATTATTAATACATTTTTAATAGTTTTGTTTCCCGCCATAACATTATTACGGTTTATCACTTTATCATAATATATATTTTGTAAACATTCACCTCTTAGATAAGAGAATTTTAGCCATTTTTTAGGCTTCATAATTTTTACATTGTAGGAATAGGGAGGGAGTCGTCTATCTAGTATTTTTATATATCTGTGATTGTTATTTTATATATTGTTCTATATGGAAATCTGTGATTATAATATGTCATTAGAAATGTAAATAATAATATCGTACGATATTGTACGATAATTTTAGGACCCTGATTGTACGATGATGTAGGATAAATAAAATCA
Organism: Aphis gossypii; assembly: GCF_020184175.1. NCBI lineage: Eukaryota > Metazoa > Arthropoda > Insecta > Hemiptera > Aphididae > Aphis > Aphis gossypii. Next base: position 166,241 of record NW_026082987.1, read on the forward strand.
GTTTGGTACGATTATTAGGTTTTAGAAATCTGGCAACACTGACGCCGCCCGTTCGTACGCGCCGCCCGTTCGCTTTTTTACATTTATTTTCCTCACTAGTCACTACCCTAGTACCCTACGTGAAGAAGTATAACTTCAAAAAAAAAAAAAAAAACATTGTAAAATCTATACCTACATTCAAACATTCAATCACTTCGTTCAGAATCTGAAATATCACATATTTTATAACAGTTTGTGTATTATTTATACAAAAGTACAAAAAAATTGTATTTACATATTATATATGTCTTCTGTGCGTGTATACATCATTAAACTCTTCAAGAGAGCTGCTGAAGCAGGGTTTTGAGATTTACAATGGACATTTTTGTTTATAAATGGTTGCTCTTGGTTAATGAATAAACAAACATTACTTAATCAAAATTTTAATCTAACATAAAATTACGTATTATTTACGACAATGTCTGTCGGGTCAACTAATTAATATAAATATACAAAAACAAAATCAATTAGGTAAAAAAATGTACGAGCAACGAGCTCAAAAATTAAAAGTGGCGCTGAAAAACGGAGATTAAAAGAAATAGAATTACTTAAAAAATCAGAAACTAATCTAAAGGAAAAAAATATGTTATTGTATAATATCTAATATTTTCCAATATTTTTTATATTTTTTTTATACTCATAAATAATCTTTATAATAAAATCTAATTAAATACTGCCGGCTTGTCCTAAACAATAATTCTGCATATTATTATTAGACAATTTATAAAATTGTTTTATACTTGCAAAAAGTGCAAGGTTAAAATTAGTATTAGTTTTTAAAATGTTATAACATTATTTTTAGTTTATTTGTATAAATTATTAATTAGATACCTACCTATTTATTTATATTAATTAATAATTATCATTAAGTCTGTTTAATATACATAATACATTTAATCGACAAGTTGTTTAGTATCTTATTATTTTATCAAAAATAGACATTAATGATTACCTACATTAAAACCATAATTATTATTTTAATACAAAATTCTAAGTAGAATCTTCACAAAATTATAATTTCAAATGACAGGGGGCTGAATTAATAAATAGGTATCACCAATATTATAATATTCTTGTTGGCCATTATATTTTTAATTTTGTTATGTTTTGGCAGATGGTGGTTTATTATCTTTTTACTTTATAGTAGTATGCGATACATAATTTACTCTTATAGACATTTGAGCAAATATCTCGGCGATTATGAATGAAAATAAATCATTATTTACAACTCCATCGTATTTTGCGGTGTAAAAATGAAATGTTTTACCCTTCGATGGTGGGGGTAACGTCAAACGCGACGGCTCGTTTTTGCGGTCCGAGAACAGATATAGATAATTATATTGTATATTAGATTGTTTATTATCTTTTATATCTGCGGGTCCGAGTCCGCGCTCCAGTATACCTTATCTATCTCAGTGTGTATATTGTGTTAATTCTTATCAGTGTCAGCACCCTGATATTACTATCACAGTATCACATTATCTGTCTCAACATTATTCTATTTCTATTCTGTTTCAGAGGTCTCAGTAGTCTCACTGACGACTGATTTTATTATTATATTAATTGGTGATTGCCAATTGGTCTTTCTTTGGTTTCTTCATTTTACGGTCTTAACGCAAAAACATACGAAGTACTTATAGTCTTGAAGCTCTTCACTACACTAACTTTGAATTCTGCAAACCAATTATTTAAAGACGATTCACACGTAAGAATTCACCATAATTAAATAGCTTGCTCAACTTTTTTCTGCCAAAATAAAATTTTTTCAAACAACGCATTGATAGGTTATATTAATTGACTATTTTGACCAACGAATGCGTGGTTTGAACTAATTTCTTTATTTATGGTCCGATACACTTCAAAAAAAAAAATTGAAGGCTCCTCAAGTTACTCCTAATACTTTGATATAGGTACCTATCATAGAAATTTCTGCTGGACAGATATTTTTGTTTGTAATAGTTACAAATACATTATTCATGTTTACAGTGACCACTGCTTTATAATTTTTCAATATTTTGTTTAGTCTTGGTATGATAACTTTAAAATAAAATTCAAAATACTACCCAAGATGTCCTTACTTTATTCTATGGATATTCTTGTTAGGTTAGGTTTGTAGAAGCTAGTACCCAAGGTGGATATATCCACCTTGCTAGTACCTATATTACTTAGTTGATTGAGGTATCGGACCATACTATTTTCCCTGGTGGAAATTTGTTGAGCTGGCCTCAGAATTGCTTATGGTGCAAATCATGAAATATGGATAAGAAGTCTAAGTGTAATTTTAGTCATACATGAATAGTTAGAAAAATTACTTATAATAAAAAAGCTCCCTTGCCATATTCTCATTTTAAATTTACTTTTTTTTTAACTGAATTAAATAAAATGATATTCCTCCCAATTTTTTTCTGATTAAAAAACTACACCTTAAAATGTTTTTTTTTTTTTATAGGCAAGTATAATATGTAGTTAAAATACTACTTAAAATTTAAACTTATACATGTCTTGTGATGGTTAAGTGAATCTAGTTGGTATTTTTGAGAGATCTAAATTGAGAATTCCCAGTAATTTTCATAAGCATTGGGTAAACAAAAAAAAAAAAAATAAAGAAAACCATGACATTTATTGAAAACTAGATTTGTAGTCTTTTTGAGCTATAAATACTATTTATACTCATTAAGTATTTAAGAATTTGATTAGTTTCTTAAAATAATTTATTACTAATAGACCCATAGACCACAAAAAGTTAAAATAGATAACAAATATAGTGATGATTATACAAATACTTTTTCAGTTCTTCAACTCACAGTTCTTTGTCCTATACTTTTTTTTATAATATGTATAAATGGTCTTTTAAATATTATTTTAGATGCAGAAATGTATTGTTATGCAGATGACACTGTGATTTTGTTAAAACATAAAAATTATAAATATTTAATAATTTTGGCTATTAAATGCTAAGATAAAGTTAAATGTTGGTGTGAAAATAATAATTTTCAGCTTAATTTAAACAAATCTAAATATAACATATTTAATATTCAAAAAATAAATAATAATTCCCCGTATCTACCTCATTGTACTCATGCATATAATTGTATAGTGTATACCTTTAAATAAGGGACACTGGACAGTGTTAAATACTAGAAAATTTAATATATGAGTCAAATTTATTATTGAATATGTTAATAAATGTATATTGTTTTAAATTATGTTTAGTACCTATGGGTAGTGTTGATTTTACCATAGTCTATGTTAATGATAGACGATAGTTGCAAAATGATCTGTAATATCACATTTAAGTATTATAGGATTAATATTATCTATTTCAAAGTTTTTGACAAAAATATGATCAATACAAGTGGGCAGTGGCTGAATTTTTTACTACTCTATAGATATACCCATTTATACAGGATAAAAAATTATGACTAGCTAAGATATTGAGTTATTCAATAGTTTATTAATATTACTTATGTTTATTATACATTGCTGGTGGGTGGGGCGTGGGCCAATTTTAGGTTACTAATGGATTATTTTATATTTGTTTCGCCACTGTACCTATTTTTTAAGTGGCTCAATAAGGTATACATTTTTACTAAATTAGTGTAGTTATCCTCAATTCACAAATGTAAGTTTTACATACCTTTTAACTTATTACATAATAGTTGTTGACTGATATATTTAGTACAATATTTAATAGGTATAGATTAGCAAAAAAGAATGTGTTGGTAAAGAATGGGAAACTTTTAAAGTATATTATTATATTGTAGGTATACAAATGCAATTCTAACTATAAATCTAATTATATATATATAAGATATATATAAGATAAGTATATAAAATACAGTGCTCTCTAGTCACTTACTATACAGCAGAGCGGTACCTACTTCACCACTTTTAAAAAAAAAATCAATTATTAACATTGGATACCGTAAACAATATTTTTCTAAATATGTAAAATTCAATAAAAGAAAAGGTGGACGTCTCGTGTGTACCGCTTTGTATTTTTAGATTCTGAACGAAGTGATGAATGTATTGATTTTACAATGTGTGTTTTTTTTTTTTTTTTTTTGTGTCTGTCACCACGTTTTGGAGCTCCGAAGTGCTCCGATTTTAAAAAGTGGACCCTGTTTCGGATAGGAAAGTGAATGTAGTTTGTACTTTGGGGGGTCAAAAGTAAAAAATTTCCAATAGTTTTCAAAAGCGCCAGGAAAAACCAAAAAAAAATGACGTAAAAAAAGGAATTTTAATTTAACCAGTTTTCGACCAAATCGATTTTTTTTTATGGTTGTAATTCAAAAACTAATCACTGAAAATAATTGAAATTTTCACACCAATGTTAATGTCAGTGGTATCCGTATATAGTTAAATTTTCAAAAAATTTTGACTTTTTTTGAGTTATTTATAGACCACTGAAATTTTCGATTTTTTTGAGAAATTTTTTTAAAGTGTCGATAAAAAATTTTTGGATGACCAAAAAGTTTTGAAAATTTAATACAAGGTTCCTTATGAGTTGTTTTTAATGTAGCTAAAAAAAAATTAAAAATCGTTAGTCCCATTTTTTTTTATAAGCGTGTATAGTTCAAATTTTTACGAAATCTGTCGAAAACGCGAAAATTTGCAAGTAATTTTGAAGTTGAAAAATCATAAAATTTTTTTCTTTTATAACTAAGGATTAAAATTACAACATTAAGTTTTCCCATAAGTTTTCCTTCAAGTATCTATAGAGAAAACTCGACGCATCATTATAGGAAAAATTTACGTAACGATAACGATTTATCCTCAAACGATTTTAAATATTTGTTATTATTCAAAAAGTATAAGTCGTAGATACTTGAAAATTTTACCAGTTATTAAGATTCGCGTTTTCTTTACGTGATTTAAATTTCAAAATATTTTGACTTTTTTTGAGCTATTTATAGACAACTGAAATTTTCAATTTTTCTGAAAAATTTTTTTTGAAGGATCGATAAAATTTTTTTGGCAATATCAAAATACTTGAAAATTTTATACAAAGTTCCTCATATGTTATTCCTATAGAGATTAAAAAATTATCAGAATACATAGGCACAATTTTTTTTTATTAGCATTTGAAGTTCAAATTTTGACGAAAATTCGTCAAAATTATGAATATTTGCAAATTATTTTGTAGGTATAATTCATAAAAATGTTTGTATAGGTAGCTAAGAGTAGAAAATTTAATACAAGATTTTTCATAAGTTTAGCTTACAATAATTATAAAAGAACTTAAATTTTGGTGTATTCAGGCCATAAACATAAACCACCTTTTTCACCAACCACTGGAAATTATATCCTAGGCTGACAAATCATCTTCATTCAGAATCGTTTTTCGTATTCAATGATACCTATCATTGCATTCAAATTTAACCTACCCTAGTCCGAAGTCAACCCCACCCCTTAATGTACAGCAAAACGGTACCCACTTGCCCGCTTTTTTGTTTTTTTTTCTGTTTGTTTGAAATAAAAACCTTATGAGTTATCTTGTACCTATTCAATTTTCAAATTTAAACTATAAAAAGAAAAATTATTATGTATTTCTAACTACAAAATTAATTAAAAACTTTAATAAATACCAACTAGATTCATTTTCCTACCAGATAATATTATATGCTTAAGTCGAAAACCTAAAGCGCGAAATGCATATAAAATAAGCACTTACCTATCATCTAAATTCTAAATCACCTCAACACTGTTTATGGTGGTTAGTTATTGGATGTAATGTTGTACTTATTGGTTTTTTTTTTTATATATATATATAAATAAATTATATTCTAAAAAATTCTACCTACGGGGAATATCGATCATATTTACTGTTCAATTTCAGATGGGTGGAAGAAAATGTAATTACGATAAGCAAGAGTTGGTAGAGGTTCTAAAGTTGTTTAGAACCGAAATATTAAATGCTTTTGGTAAAAGTACTGATCCACTATGGGACAAAATATGTTTTCATTTTGGAAACAAGATCAAACCAGCAGCATTGTACACAATTATCAAGTGCAATAGATTAAATTGTCATGATATTTTAGGAATCAGTGACAAAGCTGATTCAGAAAATGATGAAGATGATGATGTTTCGAGTCTTACAAGTCTTTCAGAAAATAATTATGACGATGATGAAAAAATGTTTGTTATTAATAATCATGTTTGGTTATCATTACTTTCTCCTGATGATAATTCTTTAATGAAAACTGACAGGTCACATACAATGTTTGAAATTCTTTCTACAAAACTGGAAACTAATTGTATTTGGATGTTCAAAAGACATTCATTAAATGTATCTGAGTCTGGATGCTACTTTAATTGTCAAGGAAACTGTAAAGAATGTAAAGCAACAATTGATTTAAGATGTATTAACAAACCAAAAATTAACGAACCAGTACGATTTTCTTATAATATGAATAATTTAAATGAAAAAAAGCATTCTAATATAATGAAACGACCTTTGTCAGGAATAGAAAGAAATAACGTTTCAAAGCAGTTATGTGATGGAAAAATGGCTGTGAATTGGAGAAGGGAACACGTATCTGAAAATTCAAACAATCGTAAACTTTATTCGTTGGACGTTTTACGCAAGTCTCGTCAAGAGTACAAAGATAAAACACAATTTAAAGAAATTTCATCGGAAAAAAATGTTCTAGAATCACTTCTATGTTTGAAATATGAAGAAAAGTATTGTTCAAGCATCCACAAAATAGGATTTGATCCTTTTTATATTTTTTATTGACTCCAACACAAACCATTATATTTAACGATTATATTCGTAAACAAAAACATAGTAAATTGTATATTGACGCCACAGGGACATTATGTAAAAAAATTGAAAGGCCTAATAATAATATTTCTGGTCATATATATCAAGGAGTCATACACACAGGATCAAAAAGTGGACAGATCCCTGTTACACAGATGTTATCAGAATGCCATAATATTAACCAGATAAATTATTGGCTTTCAGATTGGATGAGATATGCAAAAATACCAAACATTATAATTTGTGACCATTCATTGGCTTTATTAGGAGGTATATCTAGATCCATTGCTGGCGAAGTAAATTTAAAATCTTACATGGATAAATCATTTTCAATTGTTTCAATGAAATCAAATTTACTTTGAAAACCTTTATTCGAGTTGATTATGCGCACGTCATGAAATTCGTAAGTAACTGGTCCTGTTTTAAAGGAACAAACATTGTTGTAAAAAAATTTTATCTTAAACTTATATCCAGAGTAGTAATGTGCACAACGTTGAAAAATGTTGAGATAGTTATTAAAAATGTTTTAATAACATCCAATAGTTTATATGAAGGATATAATGATGATAATAGTCCAAGTGAAAGTGAAAAATCAAAGATACTACTGAAAACAAAAATTGCGGGAATGGATGAAATAGAAATAGAGGATGAAGAAGACGATTCCATACCACAAGAACTTGATGAAGAAGAAGACGTCGATGGTTGCTTGAATGAATGGATATTAAGTATAGAACATATTGCAAGAGAAAAATATGTAACTGAATCTACAGGCTCAGTATACGAAAAAAATAACTTTCATTATTTGCCTTCATTTTAAAGTCATTCCTCAAATTGCTAAAAACATACCCGTTGTGGTCAGCTATAATGACACAACATTATGATTTTAATGAATTGACGGCATCGTCTGCAAGTGTAGAAAGTTATTTTAATGATTTGAAAAATAGATCTTTCCACAATGATAAGCTACCTATTCGCGCTGATAAATTTGTCTGTAAACATGTGAAAGAGATTGAAGGTATGCTCAAGTTATTAGATCATGATATGAAAGTTGAAGAAAATAAAAAAAAAGAAGATAATATGGTAGATTTTATTGAACAAAATGAAAATTGTATTGATTTAGAATCCGAAAAGCCAGCTGAAATATTTGATCATGATATGAAAGTTCAAGAAAGTAAAAAAAGTGAAGATAATATGATAGATATGATTGAAAAAAAAAATGCAATTTGTATTGATTTAAAATCTGAAAAGCCGGCTGAAATATTTGATCGTCATATGAAAGTTGAAAAATATAGAAAAATGAAGGCAATATGATTGATTTGATTGAAAAATAAAAAATGAAAATTGTATTGATTTAGAATCTGAAAATCCGGCTGAAATATTTGAAAATTGGCGAGGATTGGGGAAAAAAAATAAAAAAAATAGATCTTCATATTATGCGGCTCCAGCTCCAGAAATAATGTATTCTAATGAATACAAAAAAATGGAAATAGCGTTAATTAAAAACGGAATTTAGTAAATAAAACTAAAAATACCAAAATAACAATGAGTCATTTATTTTATCCAATACGTGCCCATTTGATGCTATAATCCAAGCACTATCATGTGCATTTTGTGATAGTCAAGAATATAGCATGCATACTGAATCAAATCATAAATCCATTGGGGTTTATGACATAATAAAAACCTTGGTAACAGAAGGATTTTCAAAAGAATTCATAAATCAACGAATTATATTGTTAAAAGATATTTGTGAATCAGAAAAACTGATTAATAATAACATTCTTCTGAAATGCGAAGGAAATGTTTCAACGTCCTTCGAGAAGATATGTAATGGCATAGAAAGTACAATTGAAACATATACCTGTAAATATTGTTCATTTGAGTGGCAAAACAAAAAAAAGTATTGTATTTAAGATTAAATAGCTTTAATAATTTGGATTCAATGATAACAAAATCGTTTCGAGAAAATTACACTGCAGAAACTGTTCAGAAAATGTGAAGGAAAATGAAGTGACTATAGAAATTGGAAATCAGTTATGGATCGACTGTGATATAACAAAAGCGTCTGTCACGAATTTACCAATTATTCTTAACCTAGAAAAAAAACTGATATTAAGAGCTGCAATTGTATACAGTGGAGCCTTAAATTCGAAGAGCATTGGTCATTATGTATGTGTATGCAGAAGAAACGATGGTGCATGGGAAGCTTACAATGATCTACAGAATAAAGTTACAGTAGCTCGCACAAGTATTATCCACAATATTGGTGCAATTTTGTATACTATATGAATATGATAGAATTATTTAAAAATATTTTATGTTTTAAGATTTTTTGATGTTTTACATAAAAAGAATAATTAAAAAGAGGTACTTGATTAATTTTGTTGTTATTTAATAAAAAAAAATATACAATTAATACATACAGTAGATACAAGTAATTCACTTAATACACCAATTAATTTTAATAAATTAATGATAAAGAGAATTAAAAACACATATTATAAAAATCAAAACTTATATTATATTATGATATATTGTATTTAAATTTATCATTGATGTGATTAATTCTAGTACATTAAAAAATTATTAATAATTACAAATATTAAATAATGAACAAAAATTAAAAAAAAGGTAAACTTTTCCAACAATTATTCAGAATAATAACTATTTAGAATATTTAAAAAAAAATGTATTTTAGTTTGCCACGTAGGTATGCCCTATTTCACTACTTCAGTATTTATTACTTTCAGTACACGGAAAACACGTAAGTTAATCTTAATTTATATCAAAGTATAATTTAATTATTAAACATTAAATAATGTTGGCTGGCTAAACTTTAGGGTACCAAAACTTTTTGAATAACAACTTTTTCAAGTTCGAATTTGGTCTTACAAATACTTACTAATGGAACGCTTTGCAGGGGTGAAAAATTTTTTTTAAAAAGTTGAAGTGACCCGGCTGGCCAAACTTTAGGGTACCAAAACTTTTTGAATAACAACTTTTTCAAGTTCGAATTTGGTCTTACAAATACTTACTAATGGAACGCTTTGCAGGGGTGAAAAATTTTTTTTAAAAAGTTGAAGTGACCCGGCTGGCCAAACTTTAGGGTACCAAAACTTTTTGAATAACAACTTTTTCAAGTTCGAATTTGGTCTTACAAATACTTACTAATGGAACGCTTTGCAGGGGTGAAAAATTTTTTTTAAAAAGTTGAAGTGACCCGGCTGGCCAAACTTTAGGGTATCAAAACTTTTTGAATAACAACTTTTTCAAGTTCGAATTTGGTCTTACAAATACTTACTAATGGAACGCTTTGCAGGGGTGAAAAATTTTTTTTAAAAAGTTGAAGTGACCCGGCTGGCCAAACTTTAGGGTACCAAAACTTTTTGAATAACAACTTTTTCAAGTTCGAATTTGGTCTTACAAATACTTACTAATGGAACGCTTTGCAGGTGTGAAAAATTTTTTTTAAAAAGTTGAAGTGACCCGGCTGGCTAAACTTTCAGGGATATATCGAAAGTTGTTGACTTACAAATTCTGATTTTGTGCTTACAAATACTTACTAATGACTTACTAAAAGATTTCCAAATTTGAGTTAGGAGGGGTAATGTTGGGCGGCTAACTTCACGGACATACATTTTAACCCTTTATTTTGTATAATATATAATTTATAAGCTATCTATCTAATTTAATTTATATAATTTAGTTATATTAAAAATAATAGTATTTTTCCACCGAAAATATGGGCTTAACAATCTTCTGATAGAATACACACGACAAACGCATGCGAAAATTTTCATTCGGATTTTAATTCAAATTTTTATCATCAACATCCGTATATTTTTAAAATTATCGAAATTCTCAAATTATTTCAAGTTAATACATACATAAAAATAAGAACAACTGAGAGTAATTTAGTAATTAAAATAAGTCAAAAACATGCCGAAAAAAAAATGTTATAAATCAAAAAATAAAAGAATATTCAACTAAACAAATTAATCAATATGACTACGTTAAAGCTATAAGCTTCAGAAATAAACCTCATAAAATATAATATTTTTTTTTTTATTGTTTTATTATATTAAAATTATTAAATTGATACCTAATATTTATTTTATTAGGTTAATTATTAAATATTGTATAGAATGCACTGCTTTATATTTTTTACAATAAATGATGAATTATTATTATACTACAACTATTATTTTTAAAATTATTAAATATTATATAAAATGCACTACTTATATTTTTTTTTACAATAAATGATGAATTATTATTAGGTAAATTATTAAATATTATAAAGAATTATTTATTATATAGAATAAAGGGTTAAAATGTATGAAAGTAGTATAATATGATATAACTGATATTAGATTGATAACTTATAATATACTTAGTGTAGGAACTTACACGTGTACCTGTTTTTTACTGTGTAGGAACTTACATATGTACCTTATTTTATCGTGTAGGAACTAACATTCGCCCAAAACAACGATAAGGTGAAAAACGTTAATTTTGGTTAAAATGTATTAAACTAATTGCTGCAGTCTCTAAATATAAATATAAATTCAAAAGCACGTTTGTGGAAATAAACTATTTACATTTATATTAATTTTTGCACTTACGGTTTTGATTTAGTAATTTTAATAACTTTATTAAATAAGTAATGATATTTAAGTTAGATTTGTTAGTACAATGATACCCGATGGCTGCAGCGATTAACCAACATTTAAATTACGACTTTTGCCATTTTTTGTATAGTCGTTTTTTACCTGTCAATTTTTTTCAAGGTTACCATATTTTCAAGAAAGTATCTATTGCTGAAAATTTTTCGGTTATAATGATATGTTATATTTCTAAATAAAAAAAATAAAAAAAAAGGTATATCTAGTTTATTATTATCACAAATGTACTAGGTACAGTTAAACTTCAAATATCCTCCATTTTATTTATTAATAATAATTTATTATTTATTTATTTACTTGTATATTTTTAACATTAAGTTATAGGGGGGCAATGGAGGGGCAAAATCAAATTTTGGGGAGGGCGCATTTTCCCACCTTGGCCCCCGCGTGTAACGCCGCCACTGCATATAGCCTATGGGGCTATGAGTATATATAACAAGGTATCTGTATAATTATTAAGTGACTATAATAGGCACATAATAAGTCGTGATGACTATTATTGATAATTTATCAATGATAAACTAATATACATACCTATTATAAACAATAATACAGTTTAACAAAAAGTTTATAATAGCCAATAGGTATTGTATGCATTTTACGAATTTTTTTAAGGTTATTATTGCTTTACGATTTTTTGCTGCTGGAAGTTACCAGATGGATGTTGGTGAAAATCGACATGCATCTGTGTCTCAACCTTCAGTCAGTAGGATTATTGAAGAAGTGACAAATGCGTTTTCCAATCCGGCCATATTTAATAAATTTGTTCATTTTCCTAGAAATTTCAGTGAGCTGGATGATGTGCGTACTAGGTACCTACAACTCAAAATTCTTAGCTTTAATATTTAAATCATTGATTTTTTATTACATTTGATATCGATTATCGATTTCTCAGATTTTTTTCAAAGTATGGTTTACAAGGAGTTGTTGGTGTTATTGATTGTACACATATTGCTATAACTCCACCAAAGAAAAATGATGAGTTATATCCCGAACACATCTACGTCAATCGTAAAGGATATCATTCAATTAATACTCAACTCGTTAGTATTATTAAAATCATAATAAGATAATTGGCATACGTATTAATAATTGATTTATTTACGATTACATTCAACTATGCATTTTTATACGTTATAAATACGTAGGTACTAATTATTAATTTGTTTGAACTATTGATGTTTGAAGATATGTGATGTCAATTTACGTATTTTAAATGTGTCAGCCCGATGGCCAGGGTCTACCCATGATTCCCACATATGGAATGAAAGTCACGTTAAGACATTTATGACAAGCTTGCATGATCGAGGTTTTACTTCATACTTTTTGTTAGGTAAAAATTGCACAACCTAAAAAGTTGTTTTAATGTCAATAGGTATTGTTTGTAACTATTTTTACTTTACTAATTTTCTTATGTTAACTGAAGGAGACTCTGGGTATGCTTTGCGGCCATGGTTGTTAACGCCGTTTTTAAACGTCGAAGCTAATACACCGGAATACCGGTTCAATGAAGTTTTTTGTCGTGCGAGATCTACTATCGAACGCTGTAATGGAGTTTTAAAAATGCGTTTTCGGTAAGCTATATAGGTACCATCGAGGGTACCATTGATTTTATAATATTATATATTATAAAAACCAATGGCTACACATTATAACACTCATTAACCTTATCAGGCACTATTAAATATTAATATTATTGTAACCAAATATTTTTGTTTACTTATTAAAGCTGTCTTCTCAAAGATCGAACACTGCATTATTCACCCAACAAGGCTTCAAAAATAGTGTTGGCATGTGTTGTGTTACACAATTTGTGTATTGAAGAAAATGTACCTTTAATTAATGAAGAGGTTGAGGATGATGATTTTGGAATTTACCAAGCTGTTGACAATGAAGAAATGTCACAAAGTAGGCAAAACCCGGAACTTGTGGCCGGCCTTCGTTTCCGTCAAAACATTGTTAACAGACTTTTTACAAACTAAAATAACTTGTGATTGAGTAATCTCTATTCTATTTCTATGTGAGAACTAACTATTGTTTTGATATATTATATATTTTTTACAAAGTTACCTCCACTCATCTTAATTTTAATAACTAATTAATAACACAGGTCACAGCTGATTAAACTGTACATATTATCCCATATTATTTAGATTCATTCTGGTCACCATTGTACCAACGTTGGCCACCCTGACGTGTAAGCAGTAACCGGCCGATACACTATACAGTTCTTCCCCTGCACCACGTCGCCCCAAGGCACAATATTAATGATCCGTCTACATAGCTCTGCTGCAGCAGTGTAGCCGCTAGTCAGCAGTATAATTGATTCTGTGCCCTGTGGTATAATACAATCACTATATACAATCAATATTGTTCGGTCTTCCATATTTCCGTAATTTCATTACTATGTAGGCGTACAACGTTCGTCCGTTCCACCGTTTGGATGATGAATTGTCCATGACCACGTGTTGCGATACTGCGATAATATAATACGTGTCTTTGTTGTGCAGTGTAGTGTTTGTGTATTAACTACTATTAAAACGTAATTTCCCGGTCATGTGTCATCGGTTCAAACTGGCGTTCTGGCTGTTTTTAGTTGGTACTTCATACTCTCATAAATGTGTGATCAGTAAATCAGTTGCTCCATTGTTACATCAATGTCTGGCGTCTGCTCTATAACACAGAAACACATCGTGTCATTTATTACATTATATGGAAATTGTGGAATTCTTGAATTGGAGAGCCGCCTCGTGATATACGAATGTTTGCCGTTTGGATAGTTAAATCCTCGCGGTTTGTTCACGGATTACTGTGCTACTTAAATCTTCATCAATGAATGGTACGTTTTCTTCAATACTCAAATTTGTAACACAATTTATATTAATACTATTTTAAAGCCTTGATAAGGCAAATAATGCAATATTATATCTTTGAGGAGAGGACAGTGTCAATAAATGATTAAACAATATTTGGCTCGATATTTGGTTACAATAATTATAAATGCAAGTTCTGTTAAGATTAATGTGTGTATATGTGTATAGCCATTGATTTTATAATGTTATTAAATCAATAGTGTAATTACTGAAAATGCAATTTGGAAACTCCATTACAGCGTTTAATGGTGAATGTTGCATGGTAAACCCTCGTTGAACTGGTATTTTGGTGTATTAATTTAAAAATTTAAAAATGGTGTTAACAATCATGACTGTAAAGCATACACAGTCTCCTTCAGTTATGAGAAAATTGTCATTATCTAATTAATACATATAACCATTTTTTAGGTATTGCAGTATTTACAACCTAACAAAATTGTGAAGTAAAAATTTGATTATGCAAGCTTGTCATGACTGTTTTCATGTTACTTCATTCCAAATGTGAGAACAATGGATGTATTTGGATACCTCAATTAAAATGTTCAAACAAGTTGATAATTGATTGAATGAAATCCTTTACAATTGACATAGATATGTTCTGGATATAATTCACTATTTTTCTTTGGTGGAATTGTAACAATATGTGTGCAATCTACAAACTACAACTCCTTGTAAGCCATACTTTGAAAAAAATATGAGAAATTGATATCTATTGTAATGAAAAATTTATAATTTAAATATTTTAGCTAGGAATTTTTAGTATTTTAAATATAAGTAACTAATCATTTTTCTATGGTAGATTTAGTTAGGTAAGTTTATTCAGTTAGTGTAGATATAGATATATTAGGTATTAAGAAATAGAAAAAGACATATTATCATTATAAGAAAAATAAAAAAAGAAAAGGTTTAGGTAATTATTTAAAGATCTTATTCATTTTCACCAGTTATTAATTTTTGAAGTGCATTGGCAATTTTTTCTTTTGCAATGACTGATCTTTCTTTAAGTTTTTCCATTGTTTTTAAATGGTTTAGTTTGGCTTCATAATAATTTTTCAGCATTTCATTTCGCTCATTGCTCGCCTCGCCCAACACCCCTACAGCAGTTACCGTTCTATCTAATCTGTTTTTTTTTTGTTTCATTTTTCTTTCCACTAAAATAATTAATTATTTTGTTTTGCAATTAGAATACATCAAAATGTTACTATAAAATTAATTAAATTGAATTATTAAAAATGTATAATGTACTTTTATGAGCGTTTAATTAATTAAAAATTTTTTTGGTTTATTATGTATTTTATAATATATTGAAAATACTAATAATATCAGTACGGAACACTTGCCTTTGGTCTGGTTCTTGGTTTTTATTTTCCAAAGAACGCTTAACACCTCGACTAGATTCCGCCTTTTCGGTATTTATAAGAGCATCACTTTAAAAACAAAATAAAACATTTTAATATATTTTTAGATCTAATTACACTTTAAATGTAAATTATACTTTGATACATCCATAAAACTGGGAGATTTTTGTATCTCTAATGCTTCTTTAGCGATTAATGAATCAGTGACTAAACTAAAAATGAAAAATTAGTAAATGTTAAAAATGTTTGGATCATGCAAAATTAACATGTACTGGATCCTACTATTAACATGTTTAGGTAATATCTTATATTTTAAATTAAATCTCAACACCACAATTTAAATTTAAATAAATTGTTATTTTACTCATGTCCAATACTGACTCATAGGTAACCCCTGATCTTTCTTAAATTATACTTTAACTCTGTCTTTTATAATAATTGTAGAATGAAAGTGAAATTTTTATTTATTTTTTTTTTTTGTGAATAATTACATGCATTATTCATGTCATGTAACTGTTGTTCTACATTATTTTTAAAACAAATGTAATGAAAAAATTCAGGGACAGTACATATCACTATTATTATTAAGTTAAAATGTTGTTATATTACATGTTTGTTGAATCCAATTCATCTAATTTGTCATCATTTGGTACATTGATAACTAATGGTTGGTTTTGTTGTCTATAACATAGTATCTAATTAGTTAACTGTAAATTAATTCGAATAACTCTTTATATTAATATTATTAAAATAAATTACCTGTTTGGGGAATCAAAGTCAAAACAAATTGGATAATCCGTGATTAAAGGGTCCCCAGAAATAGGCACTACACCTATCATGCCAACCACCGTTTCACTTAAACTATCAAGTGATCCAGCTGTTGATGGCCCGCCTCCAGTACCTTTTAAATTTTCATTTATTTGTGCCTGTTTTTTTTAGCATCAGCCTTTAGATCTTGCCATGTCTATAATTATATATAACGAATTATAATTGTGTATTATTATATTATGAAAAATGCACTATGTAAATAAGTATTTATGTAAGAGTTTTATTAGTAAACAGTAATGTTATAGTTAATCCATACTGACCTTAACAATAAATCCTATATTTTGTCTTGACATCTGGTAATAATTTAGTAATAGTATGTTATATTATTATATATATTAGTAATATTAGTATAAGTATGTTATATTATTGTATTATATTGTGTACTGTACTAATCTAATTTAAAGTGTAATATAAATTTAAAATACATTAAATGCCATTTTAGGTAAATTTTTGAGTGCGTACTGTGTTCCGGTACTCAATCGTGTATTTGTTTTGAACGGTACGCCACGCGAAGAAATAACACCATTTACCGAAAAAAATGAATAAAAGTATTTATTGATAATAAAAGATGATCTGCATACAATTTAAATGAGGTTCCGCACATTAACTCTATACTCTACACTAGCACTGTCTTAACACTACTGAAAAGGCGTCCATCGGCAGGCCGGGCTCGATATTCATCCAGAATGCTTGTCTCAACAAATTCCTTGCTGCTCGGTCTGCTCGCTGGGCAACCAGTACATGGAATTCTTATACATAACAAAAAACTTTTAAATAATCTATACTCTATACTCCTTTATATCAGAGGTTCCTAACAAAATGATGCAACAAAAAATAGTTAAATAGATACTTTTTAACATGAATAAAAGTTAGACTAAATGTATAAGTCAAATATGTATATTTATTAAATAGATACCTATAATTATATAATATTATATATGTTTTATTCAATAAGACAAGTGTGCAGCTTTATGCCTTTATGTAAAATTAATTTGTGGAAGTTACTTAAACATTTTTAATTTACCCGGCGCCAGGCCTTCCAGTCTTTTATAGGGCCCGGAATTGAGTTTAATACTCCCGATAATTCTTCCCACTGTTGCCTTGCTATGGCTTGTGTGAAGGTAGAGGAATGTTTCCCTTTAGCCAATTCCTCGTGGTTTTTCAAAAAATCGACCATAGCTGATTTTTGGTCGTTTGTCACCGACTTAGACTTAAATCTTTTTTCTACCGACATTTTGAAAAAAAATCCAATTAACGGTCAAAACAGAAAAAACTTAATGAAACGCGGGAAATGTTACGTACAACAATACAAATAGTTTTTTCTTCCATGAAAAAAAAAAAAAATTGCGACGTTGCCGCTGTTCATCATGGGAAAATTATTCCCATACGGATCACAGATTCGTATAAGAATATAAATGTTTTGTGAATACTATTTTCCATTCGTATACGAAAATGAATCGTGTGAATCGTTCGTATCGGATCTTTTTCGTATGAGTTTCTGAATAGCCCCCCTGATTCGATGTAATGTTTAGTTCCCTTTATTATATCTGAGCGGAATCGAACAATATTTGTTAAAATATGCTTCCTAATCGAAATAGGATAGTCTGTTTCGCAATGGCTGATAATTTTATAATGTAACTTCTGAGCAAATGATTTTTACATTCAATTTTCTTAACTTTAAAATCATTTCCATACGGCAATACCTCATTTAGACGTTTAGTTACGGAACTATCACCATCACCTTATAGGACCAAATTATTATTGTTATTGCTACTAATTTATAATAACAAATTTTACATTTTATATCTATACCTATGAGTTTGTTATATTTTAAACCATGCATATCAATACTATTCAAAAATCCTTCCAATATTGTATCTGCTTCCATTGCCGTTGAAGATGCTTTCCAATTTAAGAAGCATTTATGATTATTGGGTTCTATTTTTTTGGCTAAAGCTCGTTGACAAATGCAGCAATAACTGTTTCTTATACCAAGAAATAATACCTTTTTAGTTTTAAAACCAATGATAGTAGCCTAAAAACAAAAGACAAAAAATAACAATAATACTATATCTATAAAAATATAAAATGTAATCGTACTGCTCCTGAAAACGCATTATATTTAGTCTTATAACTTCTTTTCGACCATTGACCGTCTGCAATAACAGTGCACATAGGAACCCCGTCTTGGTCCACATTGCCACATTCTATCGCCAATCGCCGTTCTTCTCTACCAGCTTGAATAATTTGCTCTAAAGCAGTATCTTGAATTGACTGACTAACCAATGACAAATTATTTAAATACCCTACTGATGACAAAAATGGAATTTCAGCTGAGGCGGAAAGTTCAGTAAGTTGGGCATGACCAATTCCTGTAGTAAAATTAAAAATATTTATTTTCACTAATAGAACAACCGATTTATACCTACTACCTACATACAGTTTGTTTTATAGTTTAAGAGAAAAAAAATAACATACTGAGCTAATCAGATAGTTTATATTTCAAAAAATAAGTTGCTATAAAAATTAGAAGGTATATAAGACATAATATAATATCATGGAATCGTCCGTGCCAATAGCTATACTGCCATTCACTAAGGCTTTATTAATTGGCAAATAATTAGAGTCGTGTTCATTTTCCGATGTGATAATCGACGTAATACCACACATTTTGCATCGGAATTTAAAAATTGAACTATACCCTCTACGTTGCTCAGATGGAAATTGCATATCTAAAAACGAGCATTACAAATGTCCATGCCGGTTATTTTGAATCTGAGAAAATAAATGACTTATATTCACAATTCTATGTCCTTCAAGAGATCTGTAAAAGGTAAAAAAAAATATCTGTTTCTTTAATAATTGATTATGTGAAATAATCTCGTAAAATTAAATATAAGATAAAAACATAAATTATTTGTCGAAACGTGATTTATATGTTATACACTGAAATAATCGATTATGTTACATAATATGTATTATTATATATATTATATATAATATAATACTTAACTATAATATATTTAATAATAATAAATAACATAGGTATTCATTTTATTAATTTTTAACAACAAAATAACTTGCACATTTTCGCGATTTTGACGAATTTCGTATAAAAATATGATCTTCAAATGGTTAATTATCTTTAAATGGTTAAAAAAAAAAATTATAACAAAATTTGATTTTTTTTTATCACGACAAGTTTCATCTAATAAGGAATCTTTTATTACATTTTAAAGATTTTTGACTAATTCTTTTATCGATGTTTCAAAAGGAAAAAATCAAAAATTTCAACTATCCGTAAATAGCTAAAAAAATATTCAAAATACTTTGTGAATTTTGTTATTTTGGGCAAATTATAATTTAATTGTCAAATTGTAAATTATAAAATAGTTACCTACCCTAACGTTGTATCATCAGCATTAGCATTTTCATATTCAACACATAAGCTGTGTTCCATAGGCGTGCGCAGACTTATCTAGCAGATGTGGCTATTATTTTTTTTCACCACCCATCCTCTGACCAACCTATTTACTCTACTCCCCCCACCCCAAATAAAAAAAGCTTGTATGTATACTAAAACATTCATAAATAAAACGCATTTTCAATCAGGAAATGTAAAATTTATTTTAATATTTAATGTACTGATGAACAAAATGTATTTAAAATATAATTTTTTTAATTTTAAAGAACTAATCTACGTTGTCCATCTATTAACATTTTAAATTCTTCAATAACTTCATCATAATTTACTGAGTTTGTAACTTCTTGTTCAATAAACAGATATAACAAAGCGTCCAGTCGTTCTTGATTCATTGTTGAACGTAACTTTGTCTTCACAATGCTCATTTTAGAAAAGGATCGTTCACAAGAACAACTAGTGACTGGCACAATCAAAAACATTTTTAAAACGTTTAAAAATTGATTGAAAATTGTTAAACGATCACTTTCATTTAACCAATGTAACCAATAATAGATTATTTTAGTTGATTGTCCTTTCGTAAATTTTTCTGTGTTAGTCATGTTATTTAGTAGTTTAACTTCAGCTTTTAGTTCATTAATATCCGTGTCAAATACATTGTTTAAATATTTTAAGTTATTTTCACTAGGATTTAAATTAATTAAATTTCCTACAGCTTCAATTAGTTCAAGGCTTTCTTGACTGTAGCGACTGTTTAAACCAGACAACATTTCATCCAAAGCAAAATAATAACATGAATGTTTCATTTCTTGTTTTTTTGTTTGTTCAAAATATTGATTACTCTGATTATCATAATTTTTACTACACACTTTTCTTTTTCTAACCTGAGGAATTTCAATATTATTTTCATTACACATTTCCAAAGTTTCTTCATATATTTTGTTGTATTCATCATCTACAGATCGATAATGAGTGATTGTATGTTTTAAAGATTTTATTAAGTCAACAGCTGCTAAGAGATCAAGATCTTTACTCTGTAAACTTGAACTCACTTTTAATATAATTAATAATATTGATTCAAGCATATTAAGGGCAAATATAAAATTAAAAGACTGCATTTGAATTATTAAGCCATGCGCTTTAGCTCTAACATCTGGAAGTTTAGTTGAATCATAAATTTCTTGAATGGCAATGATTAACACTGAATAATTTGATTTTATAGCTGTTATTGCTTCAGATCTACAAGCCCACCTAGTGGTAGATATAGATTTTAATGTCACAAGCTTTATATTTATTTGTCTAGCAACTTTTTCTAGTATGGCATGTCTAATGCAACTACCTTCAATAAAAGCATAAATAAGATGAATTGTTCCGAAGAAATCAAACACCACACGATTTTTTCTGCCAATAGAATCGACCAAAACTAAATTCAAGCAATGCGCATAGCAATGAACTTACATTAAAGCATTATTTTTTTCTTTGCATTTTGCTTGAACTCCGTTGTTACAACCTGACATAGTTGCCGCGCCGTCAAAGCATACAGCGATAACAGAAGACCAACTTAAGCCTAATTTATTAATTAATACATTATTTATACTATCAAATATAGATTGTGCATCGACTGATGTAAGTCTTTGCAAGCATAAAAAATGTTCTACTGTTTGATTTAGTTTCGAATCAAAATAACGAACAACTAGAGACATTTGTTCGTGGTGGCCAACATCACTAGTTTCGTCTGCTATAATTGAAATTTTTTTGTTTTGTAGAATGACTGATAATTTTCTATGAAAGTGATTATAAATAGCTAAAATGATGTCATTTTGAATACGATTACTAGAGTAAAATGCATTACGAGGTCCACATTCCATATGGTTTTTAAATATTGGATCATATTTTAATAATAATTTAGTTAATTCTTTATACATTCCCTTATTAAAACTACCAACACTTTCGTCGTGACCACGAAAAGGCTTTCCAGATTTTGCTAACAATATTATTATGTCAATAAGTCTTTTAAAAAAGTCTCTATTTTTAAGACGTTCCTGTTCTTGTTGACTAAGTTGTAATTTTTTACCTTCGTCAATAGCAATATCTATTGAATTTCCTTCAACGAACTTAAACATTGATTCTGAACTATAATTATGAACTTTGGACTTTTGGTGGTTATTAAATGCTTTGGTTGCATTTTTCCAGTTTGTATAACCTCTAGTAGAAAAAGCTAGATCAATTTGGCTACTGTTAAGGCTGTTTCCTTTAAATATTCTACACGGAAAACAAAATGCAGCATTTTTTACTGGAGAATATTCAATCCACTTATAAGTATCATAATAATGTTTTAGAAATCCACGGTATTGTAGACCAATTAATGTTCTAGGAAAAGACATTTGAGGTTGATATGGACCACTAATAATAATATTTCTGAGTTCTAGTCTATTTTTGGGTAATTCAAGCGATGGATCTTTTGGATTAACAAGTGATAATGCTTGTTGAAATTCAGTATTCACATCTACACCCACAACAGTATATGCATAAGAAATAATTCCATAAAATGAAATAAATATTTAAGAAAAAACAATTTATTTAATTATTAAATGTTAAAATTCAAATAAAGCATTAAGCAACAAAAAAACTAAAATTGTTATGTATATGAAATTATAATGCATTGAAATTTTCTGAAAGGACTCATTTTCTAAATAAAAAATGAAATAAAGTATGAAATATCACTCTATAACAATTAACATTCATCTGTTTATATAGGTATGGTTATTAAATCATACTATTACATTAATATTATGTTAGTTATTAAACAATTTTTAAATTTATAAAAAAATAAATCATTTTACCTTGTGATATTGCTACTTTGCTAGTTAAATCAGTACTGTTAGTATCACAACAAACCATAGAACTTTCTTCTTGTCCAAATGGGTTTTTTGGTTTGACAAAGGACTCATTTTCTAAATAAAAAATGAAATAAAGTATGAAATATCACTCTATAACAGTTAAAATTCATCTGTTTATATAGGTATGGTTATTAAATCATACTATTACATTAATATTATGTTAGTTATTAAACAATTTTTAAATTTATAAAAAAATAAATCATTTTACCTTGTGATATTGCTACCTTGCTAGTTAAATCAGTACTGTTAGTATCACAACTAACCATAGAACTTTCTTCTTGTCCAAATGGGTTTTTTGGTTCGACAAAGGACTCATTTTCTAAATAAAAAATGAAATAAAGTATGAAATATCACTCTATAACAGTTAACACTCATCTGTTTATATAGGTATGGTTATTAAATCATACTATTACATTAATATTAGGTTAGTTAGGTATTAAATAATTTTCAAATTTATAAAAAATAAATCATTTACCTTGTGATATTGCTATCTTGCTAGTCAAATCAGTACTATTAGCAACACAAGTAATCATAGAATAATTAGAACTTTCTTCTTGTCTAAATAATATGTTTTTTGGATCAACAAAAGACTGCAGGTTTTCTAAAAAAAATTGTTTTCATATTATTATAATATAAATTTAATATAAATAAATATATAATAATTTTGTCTTCATTAGATTTATAAAATTCTATAATAATCATTTTATTGTCTTATAAATTATAATACTTACCATTAAACTCCGAATCATTATTAATAAATTCAATTGGTTTGGGAGAAAAAAATGATTTGATAGATTTATTTTTTGTTTTAATTTTTTTCACGGAACAAGTTTTTATGTGACGTTGCCAGTTAACGTTGTTTAAATTAGCCTTAGCTTTGCCACAATGGCACACTTCAGTACTCGAAGAAGACATTTTAGTCGGCAAATGTTTACAAAAGTCAAACACAGAATCACAGGGATTAGGGACTTCAATAATTCAATATAACAGCACTGATGAACTTCAAAATCATGAATGATAACACGAGTTTAGTTCCAAATTACAACAGATTCATTTTATTATACAACAATATACGTATTTAAACAATTTGTCATTAATCATTATTATTGGTCTTATCGTTCTTATCTAAAAGACTCGAACGGAGCCACAGTATAAATCACTTGTCTTTTATAGAACATAGTATAAAAATAGAATAATACTGTATAATCCCGCACTTGCCGCACTGAACCATAGAAAAGAGATTACAACATTTATAACTATAA